>NW_022979407.1:65218-110162 GCF_902652985.1 Pecten maximus
AGTTATAGTCTGACCTGTTTTTAGATCACAAAAACTTAAAATGCCTTCTTATTAAACAAGAGGTCCAGGGTCATGATATTGAGCCAGTAACATACTAGGATGAAGGGTTATCAACTTATGCTAATGCCTGACCTTGTTTATTCAAATGTATGGCCTTGACCTGTTTCAAGGTCACAGGGGTCTTGTATGTAATTAACAGATTTAAATGACTTTTTGTCATTTAATAAGAGACCCAGGGTCATGATACTAGCATACTTGGATGAAGGGCTATCAATGTTGTTAAAATGAATTATCTTTACCCTTTTTAGGTCATCTGACCCGAAGGGTCAGGATGACCTATAGTCATCATGCTTCGTCCGTCGTCGTGCGCCGTCCGCCGTCCGCCGTGCGTAAATTTTTCACATTTCAAACTTCTTCTCAAGTTCCACCAGTGGGATTGAGCTGAAACTTGCCTGAAATGATCCTGAGATGGTCCTGACCAAGTGTTGTTATTTTTCGGGTCGGTCCGAAATCCAAGATGGCTGCCATTTTGAAAACACATTTTAAACTTCTGCTCATGTTCCACCAGTGCTATTGAGCTGAAACTTGCCAGAAATGATCCTGAGATGATCCTGACCAAGTGTTGTTATTTTTCGGGTAGGTCCGAAATCCAAGATGGCCGCCATCTTCAAAAACACATTTTAAACTTCTTCTCAAGTTCGACCAGTGCTATTGAGCCGAAACTTGCCTGAAATGATCCTGATATGGTCCTGACCAAGTGTTGCTATTTTTCGGGTCGGTCCGAAATACAAGATGGCCGCCATCTTCAAAAACACATTTTAAACTTCTTCTCAAGTTCCACCAGTGCTGTTGGGCTGAAACTTGCCAGAAATGATCCTGAGCTGATCCCCACCAAGTGTTGTTATTTTTCGGGCCGATTCGAAATCCAAGATGGCCACCATAGCTGCCATCTTGAAAAACACATTTTAAACTTCTTCTCAAGTTCCACCAGTGCTGTTGGGCTGAAACTTGCCTGACATGTTCCTGAGAGGATCCTGACCAAGTGTTGTTATTTTTTGATTGGTCTGAAATCCAAGATGGCCGCCATGGCCGCTATCTTGAAAAACACATTTTAAACTTCTTCTCCAGTTCCATTGGTGCCATTGAGCTGGAAATGGGTGAGGATGTTAAGGAAGTAGGGCCAACAAAGTGTTGTTATTTTTGGGCCTAGTAAAATCATTGACTTGGCAGCCATGGCGGCCATTTTGTTACATGATTGTGCAATCATGGTTTTCCTGAGCAATGCCTATTTCAAACTTCTTCTCAAATTCCACCTGTGGGATTCAGCTCTAACTTACCAGAAATTATCCTTAGATGGTTCAGACCAAGTGTTGTTATTTATTGGGTCAGTCAGAAATTCAAGATGGCCACCATGGCCAACAGTGCCACTATATACTTGCTGCAGAGAATACATACTACAATAATATAAGGGTTTTAATTTAGAGTCAGATGACCGTTAAGGCCCCTGGGCCTCTTGTTTAAGATCACAGGGGACAAATAAGTTAAAAACTTCAAACAACTTCTTATCAATGAAGTTGTCCAGTGTAATGATATTAGGCCAGAAACATACTGGTATGAAGGACTGCCACACTTGTGCAAGTTGGTGACCTCGATCTATTTTCAAGGTCAAAGGGGCCAAATATGTTAAAATATTAAAGTAATTTCCATTCATTAACCAAGAGGCACAGGGTCATTGATATTTTAGCATACTAGGATGAAGGACTGTTGAGATTATTGAAATGATTGATAATGACCTACTTTCAAGGTCACAAAAACCAAATGTGTAAAAAGCTTCAAACAACTCATTAACCACAAGGCTCTGAGGGTCATGATATTGGGTCAATACCCATAATGTGCTGGGATGAAAGGCTAAAATGTTCAAACTTTCAATTTTTTTAACAGCCTCTTATTAATGAAGAGGCACAGCATCATAATATTGAGATAATATTATGCTGGGATGAAGGGTTAATAACATCAAATTGAAATGAATGGCTTTGACTTAATACTTTCAAGGACAGAGGTCAAATACTGTAAATCACTTATATTTCGCGAGTACTTAATTTCGCGAACTCACCTTATTTGACTTATTCGCGAATACATAATTTCGCGAATTCCGATCTCAAAATGACTTTAAATTCGCGAATAACGTTAACAGATCGGAGATATGTCCAGGTTGGTAGCCATTTTGTTTATGAGAATCATGTGACGGTACAAGAAAAGTCATGTGATTCAATCATGTGATATCGGCGTCTGGTCATACTGAATTGTATTTACCGTACCTGTATACGCCTCTCGGCTATATACAAGTGGATTAAACAAAAGAAATGTGGTGTTCAACGTGCGTTTATATTTGGAGGGTGAAATGAGTTGTTTTCAATATAAATAAAGCTTTCACGCCCCCTCATATGTAGTTAGTCTGGATTATTTCACCGACATGACCACGCTTACAAAGGCGGTGTCAGACATTAAACAAAACCCACGGCTCATTAAGAATGCCTGGGAGATGGCGGGACTACAATAGGTTGTGAGTAATTAACGTACATTGTAATTAACGTACGTGTGTATACAGTGATACCGATGAACAGTTCTCGGGACAGTCTATTTCGAATAATATATACTCCAGGCGATTATTTGTTCTGAATGTTTGTATTAAATATATAATCTGTTTGATTTCAACTTTGTTATGGTAAATATCTTTTCGAGAATAAAGCGATGTGAAGTGCTATATATACATGTAACCTTACATAACTTACAACAGCGTGGGTAATAAAGTACGACGTATTCCGGATGACCATCCGGGATCCTCGGGACCGTACCTAATTAACTGCATGTAAAACGTCGTCAAGAAGTTAATTAAGACCGAGTTCAACCACAATATTAGTGTTCAGTGGGGTTTTGTGTGTGTGAAATTTTGGTGTTTTGTTAGATAAAATTACACTCTGATCTACATGTAAGTATATAATCTATCATTCTATTATTACTTTAATGGCGATGTCTGTTCACCAACTAAAGATTACGATCAATTCAAAATGGACGCCAATTATTTTTGTATAAATATTCGCGAGGGATTTGAATTCGCGTTTGACTCTCCTCGCGAATTAACGCGAAAATAAATCCCACGCGAAATATAAGTGATTTACAGTATGTAAAAAGCTTGATACAATTTCTTGAGAATAAGTGCTATGAGTTTGTTCAAATAGGTGACCTTGACCTAATTTCAAGATCACGGAACTGAAATGTCATATCTCACTGTTATAAGATGAAGGTTTAATAATGTAACAATTGTGACACACACATAAGCCCATAACCCTGGGTTGAGCTTAAAGGAATCCAATTATATTATAGCTAAAACTGGTGTGTCTTCTTCCTGGTTTGATTCCTCATTTCCAGGTGTCTTGATTGGCTAAAATTCAAACTCATCTTTAGACCTTTGCCTGATGTGCACAACAACAGCTACTCTTTAACCTAAATCTATGTACTAATATAGGTACAATATATAGATACTAGACACTTTTTAAAATATTTTTTGGAAGGTTGCAATTATGGAATGATATAATTATGAAAGTTTCAGCCTTATGCACATTACATTTATCACATGACCATATTAACATAACATATATAATTAGATTCATTATACTATAGATCGCCCTGTTTAGATGATACTGTAATATCTGTCACCAATTATCCATATAACATTACTGCGTGAACCATTCATGTCCATTCACCTTTTGTTTGCCTTTTTAACATGTGACCTTGTCAGATTTGTGCTAAAGTCTAATACACCACAATTGTAATATGTCGTTTAATATTGTACACTCTCTCACTGTGTTCATCAACTGACTCAGAGAATGGAAAAGTGATACTATTTCAAAGCCAAGGTTAAATCGCTAATTGACAGTTATATTCTAAGTGAGACACCACAGTGAATGACTGGCACTGCAGCAAACATGTACAGGCCTTTTGGGCCTTTCATTCTAAAACATCTACTGAATACAACTGATATATTCTTCTGCAGGCATTTGAAGATGAAGACAAAAAGCAAAAGGAAAGAAGCAGTAAAGGTAATCTATGTCATTTTAATGATACCCTGGAGGTTTCTACACAGCTCTCAGTCTGTACCTATCTTAAATTATAAGCAGGGATTTAGAGTTGTCTTACATTAATGAGCATGGGATAAGGCCTATCCCAGCAGGCACAATGACGTTGATTAAACGTTGAGGACCAGCGTTGATTATACGTTGAATTTATATTAGATTTTGAAAGTTGAGACAACGTACCATAATTCAACGTCAGGTTTTCAACGTTGATCCAACGTTGAATTTATATTTGATTTTGAAAGTTGTGACAACGTACCATAATTCAACGTCAGGATTTCAACTCTGACACAACATATTTCTCACTGACACAAAATAAGACAAAACAGAGTTTTTTTTTTCAATTCATACTTTATTTTAAAAAAAACTTGTGAAATTAGCGGTCGGCATCTCCATCTACTGGTTCTGGGCCATACTTTGAATTATTATGACATCTGTAGTCTGTGAATGGTGTACAGTGCATCCTTCTGGAAAAGACAAAATCATTGAAATAACTATAATATACAGTCTATAAGGCGTTTATAAAATCATAAATGAGAGGAGAAAATTGCACTCAACATTTTCAATTTAAACTACATTCTGTATGTAATGGGGTGATAGCATGATTCAATGAAACACAACCACATGATAAGTTTGTATATTCCGGATTTATTTGTTGACCAGACAAAGTGGTTCATAAAACCCTGTAACAGATATAAAATCCAACAGATTACATTTTCGTCACACACATTCACTACACATACGCTTACATTCAAGGGACATAACTCTTACAATAGAAATACTATCATCTTGTCCCGCTTCAATTCAAATGACTATTATCAAATAAACATAAATAGCATTGACGTTATTAATCAACACTTACATGATTTTGATATTAAATAAACATTAATTACAATTTATCATAAATATATATATTGGCATAGGCCTAGCTACCTGCGTGTGGCGCAGAGTCGACCACAAGTCGCTATATACCTATACAGGTACGTAGTTACACACAGCTCTATTATATTGCACACAGCTCACATATCTAAAAGTAATAAAATTCACACTTACTATTTAACATTTAACCAGAATACGTGATGACACAAACTTTTAGATTGCTTTCAATATTCTACATAGCACTTTTAACAACTTTGCAAAGTACGTATATATAGACAAATATTTTTACATGAAATTACAATTACTGCCCTGATCGCATTTAGCAAATAGCTAAATGTATAATCTACGTCATAATAAGATACTTTTAATAAATATCACATCATTAAACTAATGATGTACATGTACAAATATAAAGAACAGATTTTAGGTGATGTTAGTTAACAGACATATTACTTACATGTCTTTGTCATTTCATCGTCGTCTCTATAAATATGTCCGTCCACATAAAAGAACGTATTCCCGCCAACTGACCACTTGACCACACAAAGACAACGAACACAGCCAACTGACCAATCAGAACACTTGGCACAATAAGACGTCACACTTCATAGAATATGAACAATACAAACTCTGAAATACCTACGACTACGGAATACAGACTCACACCACGGAACACTATACGGACGCGATTACTGCGTAGGTACGGATACAATGGTAAAGCGACGGCGCGACACAAGATAAAATACATACATAACATATTAATAAAGAAAAACACTAACAAGACCTAGTCTGTAGATTTCTATAAATTGTAATTATAAAAAGTATTTCCAATGCAGGCGTAGAAGAAAGGAATTATTTAACGATAATTTCCTCATTTCTTACACATCTGGGCCACAATTTAGTACAAAATATAATAAGTTACCCAACTTAACTTAGTGTACACAAATTATCACAAGAGACAAATGTAGTAAAATGTGACACTAGTGACAACCTGATAGGCATATATATAGCATCGATATCATGGACTGTCATTCAACACACAAACTAAAACCGTAACACATGGGACTTTATATATTGTTACACACGTGACAAAATAAAATGATAATCTATCTTTTTACGTGAAAACCATACCGTACTGGTCAGAAACATATTACTGTATCTTTCATATTGTACTACACTGTATCATTATCACAAGATATGGCTTATTGCAGAAAAAAGAGTTAACAGTGCAAAATATTCGATGATTCAATTCAAAATATCGTCTTATCTTAATCTATCCAATGTCATTTATATTACCGGTATGGGATATCGGAGTGATTAAATGTCATGGCTTCTAAATACACCAACCCCATGATCGGGAGTGACAACGCTATCGTTATCCCTATTATCAGTCAGGGCAATCGTAGGAGGGGTGTGAAATCTTGCCGCGGGGGTCACAACAAACACCTGTCCAGTGGTCAGTACAGGTAATTTTTTTGTTGGAATCATGAGATGTCAATTAATTACCTATAATATCCTAGCTAACGGGCCATGAAAAAAGTTCGATACAACGAAAACTTCGATTTATAAAAATTTGAATCATACATAGGTTCGTTAGTAGCGTTATATAGTGAGGAAATTCGGGACCAAGCAAAAAGTTTGATATAGCGAGAAATTTGAGTCAACGAAGTTCGAATCATCGAGGTTTGACTGTATATATCAACGTTGAATCGACGTTGAGTGCCTGCTGGGATCTTACATTATCAGCAGGGATAAAGACCTATCTTATATTATCAGCAGGGATAAAGACCTATCTTACATTATCAGCAGGGATTTAGACCTGTCTTACATTTAATATCAGCAATGATTTAGACCTATCTTACATGATCAGCAGGGATAAAGACCTATCTTACATGATCAGGGATTTAGACCTATCTTACATGGTCAGCAGGGATAAAGACCTATCTTACATGATCAGCAAGGATTTAGACCTATCTTACATTTAGACTTGTTTTACATGATCAGCAGGGATAAAGACCTATCTTACATGGTCAGCAGGGATTTAGACCTATCTTTATTGGTCAGCAGGGATTTAGACCTATCTTACATGATCAGCAGGGATTTAGACCTATCTTACATGGTCAGCAGGGATTTAGACCTATCTTACATGGTCAGCAGGGATTTAGACCTATCTTACATGGTCAGCAGGGATTTAGACCTATCTTACATGGTCAGCAGGGATTTAGACCTATCTTACATTATCAGCAGGGATTTAGACCTATCTTTATTGGTCAGCAGGGATTTAGACTTATCTTACATTATCAGCAGGGATTTAGACCTAATATCTTACATTATCAGCAATGATTTAGACCTTAAAATATCATACATTATCAGCAGGGATTAACTCTTTCGCGGCCGATCCCGCATCTATGCGTGATATTTACAACCCCCGCTGCAGGCCCGATACCGCATACAGGTGGTCTCCCCATGCCTGTCGTAAATGGCCGATCCCGCATAAACGCGGCCAAACACGCTATATTACGTTTTCTATAATATTCACATTAAATCTGTTTTGAGCTACCACAAAACAACTTTAGTCATTGTCAACTGCAAGTGTTCATACAACAAAAACCTGTGCTCTATAGGCGACTCTCACACTTGTGATGTCACAGCTCAGAATCTATCTAAAGCAATGACCAGCTCCAGTGCTAATTGGCTATTGACAGAACTCAGGTGACCGTTAAGGTCCATACACCTCTTGTTTATTAAATTACCTAGGCAAGTGACAATTATACTATTTTGTAACCATTTCGGATGCTGTATTCAGTCAAGGATCAGTTAGACTATTGTAAAAATTAAACTGAAATAGACAACTTTCAATCTGTTTTGGTCGGTTTCATTTTCCAACACGCACACATTATTAATATCATTCACACAATTTGATTGAAATACTTAAATTTGAAATTTACTGCAGGCAAAGTTTCTGTGCCAACACACCCTGTGTCAGAGAAGACTGGAGTACAGCTAAGGTATGGAAATGTCGACCTCTGGGTGACCCTAGGACAGATCGAAAAGACAACAGCTGAGGGCCTCATCATCTTCTGGGATTCAAAAACACTTTACGGTAGGAAACAAATTAATCCTTATTAACAATTGAATATCCTTGGAACACGTATAGTGTATCATAAGGCAGGGAATTCGAAGGTGTCAAAAGCTTGAGAGAGAAGACTATACCGGTCTCACCTTCCAGAAAAACACACAGTCATTTACAACAACAGAAAACACTCACATTTGCTTCACAAGAAAGTCACACACATGTACAACACCAGAAAAACACATTTACAACACCAGAAAAACACATTTACAACACCATTTACAACACCAGAAAAACACATTTACAACACCAGAAAAACACATTTACAACACCAGAAAAAAAAGTCAACAAGTTATACTACCGACTGTATTAATATAATCTTTAACTGTAGTGCTACATTTGTATTTCATCTGTATAGCTTTTTATTAACTGGTACATACTTACAAAAATGTACTCCCACCCCACTTAACAGTTTAATCCCTCTGTGCTTGTGCAATTATTTGTAACCACATACTGTATTTGATCTCAGAACTTTAGAAATATCTAGATATATTTAACTTGCATATTGTTCTGAGAATAGCTAAGGTGGCTAAAATAAGTCGACTTGTGTCAGCATCAATTTTTAGGTTTATAGTTTAATAGTTTAATTTTACAATTAGCTGCAGTCAATAGTGCTTCAGTTGCCAGTTTCAGTTTTATAATACGAGGCAAAGTGATGTTATAACATAGGCTAATTATTTAGTTATAAATTATAAACCCAAAAGGAATTGAATTGTATGTTAAAGATTTTGAGTAAGCCTTGTAATGAAGTTTTAATTCAAGAAAAAAATTATGCTCTGTGAATTAAATCACCACTTTCAAGAATCAGTTAGTTATTACAAAGTTGAAGCTTTGATATAGAGTATCAGTAGTAGGCAGAGATTGTTAATCCAATAATTAATATCTGATAGATCTTAGATAAGTTAATTATGATCATCATAGTTAAGGCAGTTTTAACAATTCATTATTGTCCTTGGGACTTTTGCACAGTTTTAATTTCATTTCAGAAACTCCCTTACAATGTTCCTACTTCAATGAAACTGTAAATCCAAGAGGAGTCAAGGATCTGCAAGACAAACGTTAGTCAAGAACTCTGTGGGGGCATATCCATGCATTTGCTGTTTTTTTCCAACTGTTGACATGTTCTGAATATAAGTTGTCCAACTATGATCTGGAATGGATGTTAACTGAATTAAGGGTTAATTTCCATTCACTTAATATTGTGAGGATGCTGATATTTTGTTGTTTTGGTACCAAAATTATTTGCTGTATATAGTTGAATTAGAATTTCCAACATTTGAGCTGTTTTAAACTTCGATGAAATTTTATATTTTAATCTAAGTTATACTTTAATTAATATTTTGTCATTGTTTACATTGTCCAGTAGAAATTTCTGTAGAAATCTAATAGAAGTATCAGATTATTGTTATACAGTTTGTACCAATTGTAATGCTGTGTGGCCATCTTAATTCCTTACTCTGTTTTATGTTCTTTAACAGGAACATCAATGGTCAACAAAGGTGAGCTGGTAGTGACCGTCGCTGGTACTCTCAGTTATAAATCAGTCATCCATTGTCTGTTAAAGGAGGATAATCATTTCCAGTTGGAAACTGTGATGTCAGTCTTGACTGAAGCTGACAACTGCAAGCTATCTTCTGTAGCCTTATCTCTTAGCAAGACAGGTAAGTTGCTGTTCTCTGTAACATAATGAAGACAATAGATGTTGTGGAGATTATCTTATAATACCCCCGCAACGAAGTTAGGGGGGTATACTGGAATCAGGTTGTCCGTCCGTCCGTCTGTAGACACATTTTGTCCGGAAAACTCCTCCTAAACTGATGGGCCGATTCCAATGAAACTTCACACAAATATAGAGGACCATGTGTAGATGTGCATGCCACTTTCTTTTTCTCAAAATTATGGTTGCTATGGCAACTGGTCACTATAAACAGGTTTTCCGATAAGAACCACACTTTAAGTTAGTCCAGACAACTCCTCCTAAATCGAAGGGCCAATTTCAATGAAACTTCACACAAATATAGATGACCATATGCAGATGTGTATCTTACTTTCTTTTCCTCAAATTTATGGTTGCTATGGCAACTGGTCACTATATTACTGGGTTATCTTAGTTAGCCTCTAATTAAGAGTTCCAATTCACCATTGACTCGTGCAGATTGCGGGGGTATTAGTCAGCCATATGCATCCTGGCTACAGTTCTAGTTTAACATGGGCGTTTTGGCATAAAGATAATCTTATTTAGCATCAGATCTTTTTTAAATGATTTGAGGAAATGCACTGGTGCTGTTTCAATTTTTACTATAATTTTATTTTTGTTACACAGGACTATGGACAAGATCAAAACAAATAATTGTGAACCAATTCCATGATGCATTGAAGCAATTTGAAGGACGAAACAAGACCTTGAGATATGTAGAAATAATATCGGATTCACCCGAAATATACAACTCCATAGAATCACTTATCAGGTCTTCATATGGTAGCAGACTTGTGGAAAGTAAGACTGGCGTTGGTTTGTGTAAATTAGGTACATGTATATTCAATAGGATTGTTTATATAAAAAAAAATCTCTGTTGATTTATGGTTAATGTTCATACATTACAATGAGTACTACTTAGAGGTCAGAATATGTGTACATTTTAAACAACTTTATCGATGTATTAAGTGTTCAAGCTAACTAAGTTTTTTGCTAGCAGTATAGTCTGGTTTGGTATTTACAAACATAGATATGATTCAGTACATTTAAAGGACTTTCAAGCGACATCAATAGTATGTAACAGACCTTTTAGTCCCATCAAAGTACATCAATAGTGTGTAACAGACCCTTTTGTCCCATCAAAGTACATCCATGGTATGTAACAGACCCTTTAGTCCCATGAAAGTACATCAATATGTGTAACAGACCTTTTAGTCCCATCAAAGTACATCAATATTATGTAACAGACCTTTTAGTCCCATCAAAGTACATCAGTAGTGTGTAACAGACCTTTTAGTCCCATCAAAGTACATCAATATTATGTAACAGACCTTTTAGTCCCATCAAAGTACATCAGTAGTGTGTAACAGACCCTTTAGTCCCGTCAAAGTACATCAATATTATGTAACAGACTTTCTAGCCCCATCAAAGTACATCAATAGTATGTAACAGACCTTTTAGTCCCATCAAAGTACATCAGCAGTATATGTAACATACCTTTTAGTCCCATCAAAGTACATTAATAGTGTGTAACAGACCTTTTAGTCCCATCAAAATACATCAGTAGTGTGTGACAGGCCCTTTAGTTCTTCTTCTCAATAAATAACCAAGAGGTTCAGAGACCTGATAATGCGCCTCTAGCATGCTGGGGTGAAGGGCTACAAAGTGACCTTGACCTAAATTCAATGTCACACAGGTTGTTTATGCTAAAACCTTTCAAACAACTTCATTCAAGGTCTCAGGGGTCAAATATGCTAAAATCTTGAAATGCCTTCTTCTCATTACACAAGAGGCCAATAGACCTGATATTGTTAAAATAAATGACCTGGACCTTTATTCAAGGTCACAGGGATCAAATCCAATATGCTGAAATATTTTTACTTCTTCTTGATAACCAAGAGGCAAAGATACCTTATATTGAATTTGTAACATGCTGGAATGAATGGCTACCAAGTTCATTCAAATTGATGACCTTCACCTTCATCCAAGGTCATCGGGTTAAATATGCTAAAATCTTTAAACAACTTCTTGATACCCAAGAGACCCAGAGACCTGATATTGGGATTGTAGCATGCTGGAATGAAGGGCTACCAAAATAGTCCAAATGAATGACCTTGACCTAAATTCAAGGTCACAGGGGTTGAATATGCTAAAAACATTCAAGCAACTTCTTCTCAATAACCAAGAGGTCCAGAAACCTGAGACTGGCCTTATTGCATTCTGGGATGAAATGGTACAAAATTGAGACCTGATGTTGGGCCTGTAGCATGCTGTTATGATGGGCTTTTCAAGTATTCAAGGTCACAGGGGTCGATTATGCTAGACTATTCTTTAAAGTACTCAAATGACCCTGGCAGTTAATAGGACATAAAAAAATAGATCACACTAAACCAGAGCTCTTGAAGTGACCTGATCAACACTTTGTATTGTGAACAGGTGAGGATATCCCCGGAGCTACAGGAGGTGTCCGGAGCAGACGTGAGGCTTTGGAGGAAACTTCTCACCATAAATTTGCTGAAAACTCCACTCAGATGTCAGATGATGTCAATTTAGTAGTTTCTAGCAAATCAGAAGGCAGCATTGAGAAGGCCATTCAACAACTCAAAGACAAAATCAATGATTTACAGGTTTTAAAGGTAGTTATGAATGTCAATTTGTTAATAGTATGCTGTTTTGATTAAGGTTTCTTCCATGCACAAGAGTCCCAGAGATCTGTTATTAGGTCTGAAGCATGCAGAGGTAAAGTTTGTTCAAGACAATGAGCTTGATTCTTCCAAACAGTAAGTTGTTTAGCTAAGTTACAACATATCGCATGCTTATGTGCTTTTATTATAATCAGCAGGTGTTGAATGCAATCAGGGATTTTGATTTTTCACTGCCACTTCTCAGGAAATTTCTTGATTGATGTCATCTATGTTGTGTATATGGTTGAACTTTATTGGGAAATAAAGATCAGTTAAGGTCACTTGAACAGTCTTCTTATGAAAAGTCTTGTTATGATGTTTCCATTGTGATCTCTTATTTTCAGAAACAACAGTTGGATCAATCGACAATCTCTACAGCTGCTTCTGACCCAACACCGCCTCCACGCAGGAAGAAGACTCATACAGGTAGAAATAGTGCAGCATATATTCATCTGTGACGTAGAGGATCATATGGAATGTTTTCACATCATTCTGTCATTTTAGGGAAATGTATCATTATATTCAATAGGAAATCCATTCAATTTTTAGCTTACTTCAGTTACCTGAAGGGCAAGTAAGCTTTAAAATTCGAAGACGCATTGTACCTCTTCCATCCCGCTGTCAACTTTTCTTACAATTTCTTCTCAGTAACCATGCACAAGAGTCCAAGAGACCTGACATTGGGTAAAGTTTTTTTCAAACAATGAGCTTGGTTCTTACAAAGTTTACTATTAAATAGGTTTGTACTTTGGCAAAGCTTTCCTTATCAGTCTTCAATGTGTGTGGGATTAAAATATGTCTAAGACTACATAGATTTTCTCTGGTTACTCCATTTTCCAGCAACATTAAGATCTTCTGCATGCTCAGCTAGACTCATATGTCTTAGAGTGATTAATAGAAGTTGTTACACTTTCAATAAAATTGAATATTATTGATATACATGTACATGTAGTTATTATTTCCTGTAACCATATCATGCACTGTAAAGCCAAAAGTTAGTGATAAAACCTTTTATAGATATTCACTGATAAATGATTATATATACGTTTTTCAGAGACAAAGCCATTAACCCCAGAGGAAAGAGATCCTCAGAGTGATTCTGGGTAAGTTTAATAAATACATGTGTATAAATGTTCAGTTCTCAAAGAATAAAACCTATTGTCTCATAATTACATGCAAAATAACAAGTTCCACTAATGAGTTGACTTGTTTCTATTCCTAAATTCTTGAACTTGATTCTAATACAACATATTGTTGATGCCTATCAATTGTAATGCTATCTCCTCCCGAGTAGTTTATTAGCTCACCTGGACCGAAGGTCCAGTGAGCTTATGCCATGGTGCGGCGTCCGTCGTCCGTCGTCCGGTGTCCGTCGTCCGTCGTCCGTCCGTCAACATTTGCTTCAAATCGCTACTAGTCAAAAAGTTCTTATTGGATTTTGACCAAATTTGGTCAGAAACATCCTTGGTAGAAGGGGATCAGATTTTGCATAAATGGTGACTCTGACCCCCAAGGGGCCTGAGGGGCGGGGTCCAATAGGGGAAATTGAGGCAATTCCTTTAAATCGCTACTAGTCATAAAGTTATGAATGGATTTGAACCCAATTTGGTCCGAAACATCCTTTGGGGAAGGGGAACAGATTTTGCATAAATGGTGACTCTGACCCCCAAGGGGCCAAAGGGGCGGGGCCTAATGGGAAAATAGAGGTAATTCCTTCAAATCGCTACTAGTCATAAAGTTATGAATGGATTTGAACCCAATTTGGTCAGAAACATCCTTTGGGGAAGGGGAACAGATTTTGCATAAATGGTTACTCTGACCCCCAAGGGTCCAAAGGGGCGGGGCCTATTGGGGAAATAGAGGTAATTCCTTCAAATCGCTACTAGTCATAAAGTTATGAATGGATTTGAACCCAATTTGGTCAGAAACATCCTTCAGGGAAGGGGATCAGATTTTGCATAAATGGTGACTCTGACCCCCAAGGGGCCAAAGGGGCGGGGCCTAATGGGGAAATAGAGGCAATTCCTTTAAATCGCTACTAGTCATAAAGTTATGAATGGATTTGAACCCAATATGGTCAGAAACATCCTTTGGGGAAGGGGAACAGATTTTGCATAAATGGTGACTCTGACCCCCCAAGGGGCCAAAGGGGCGGGGCCTAATGGGGAAATAGAGGTAATTCCTTCAAATCGCTACTAGTCATAAAGTTATGAATGGATTTGAACCCAATATGGTCAGAAACATCCTTTGGGGAAGGGGAACAGATTTTGCATAAATGGTGACTCTGACCCCCGAGGGGCCAAAGGGGCGGGGCCCCATATGGGAAATAGAGGTTATTCCTTTAAATCGCTACTAGTCATAAATTTATGAATGGATTTGAACCCAATTGAGTAAGAAACATTCTTTGGGGAAGGGGAACAGATTTTGCATAAATGGTGACTCTGACCCCAAAGGGGCCAAAGGGGCGGGGCCTAATGGGGAAATAGAGGTAATTCCTTAAAATCGCTACTAGTTATAAAGTTATGAATGGATTTGAACCCAATTTGGTAAGAAACATTCTTGGGGGAAGGGGAACAGATTTTGCATAAATGGTGACTCTGACCCCCGAGGGGCAAAAGGGGCGGGGCCCCATATGGGAAATAGAGGTAATTCCTTTAAATCACTACTAGTCATAAAGTTATAAATGCATGTTGTAAACTCAGAGAGTCTGGACTTCATTATTTCTTTAAAGCAGATGGGATCCCCACGCTATAACCATAAATGGCATTGTTTGAGGTTAACAAACAAAAGGAATTGAACATGAACATTATTTTGACATTTGGTCAAATCCAACCAGGTGAGCGATACAGGCCCTATGGGCCTCTTGTTCACTGTTGTTACTGATCCTTTGTGTCAGTGTTAAAGTAGTAGTAATGCAAGAAGTCGCATGCTTCTGTTCTGAGAGACGAATCACTTTCTTGCCGCGTGTGAATACATTCACTGAGTTTACAATGGCGATCGAGTTCTGTACCGCCTCAGACTTGAATGCACTTTCATTTTGTGAATTGTGTAAAATTGTTATAAACGTATATAAACACAAGAGGAAGAGCCGCTTTATTTGCTAATAAAAATGCCAGTATAATGTAGACAGTTTAGAAAGCAGGATCTGACAGAACACTGACAATGCTGATAGCACCGAGCTCATGACCTACGTAGCGCAGTAGGTCTAACGTTAGCTGTATCTCGAATGCCATGCTTGCAAATACCATTTTAGTGGTCACAGAAAATAAACCACAATTTTAACACTATTTAACAACACAAAACAGACTGGTAGCAGAAGTATGCTATATTGAGCACAGGCACACATTATTATCGTAATTTGACTCATAATGATTATCAATCTAAACATATGGAGGACACAAGTTTCCAGCCGTCGATTACCGCCAATTTTCAAATCAATCTTTCTTTACTTAAAAAGGTAATTCCTTTAAATCGCTACTAGTTATTAAGTTATGAAGGGTTTTTAACCCAATTTGGTCAGAAACATCCTTGAGGGAAGGGGAAGAGATTTTGCATAAATGGTGACTCTGACCCCCGAGGGGCCAAAGGGGCGGGGCCCAATAGGGGAAATAGAGGTAATTTCTTTAAATCGCTACTAGTTCTTAAGTTATGAATGGATTTGAACCCAATTTGGTCAGAAACATCTTTGGGGAAGGGGAACAGATTTTGCCCAAATCGTCACTCTGACCCCCGAGGGGCCAAAAGGGCAGGGCCCAATAGGGGAAATAGAGGTAATTCCTTTGAATCGCTACTAGTCATAAAGTTATGAATGGATTTGAACCCAATTTGGTCAGAAACATCTTTGGGGAAGGGGAACAGATTTTGCATAAATGGTGACACTGACCCCCGAGGGGCCAAAAGGGCGGGCCCAATAGGGGAAATAGAGGTAATTCCTTTGAATTGCTACTAGTCATAAAGTTATGAATGGATTTGAACTCAATTTGGTCAGAAACATCCTTGGGGGAAGAAGAACAGATTTGGCATAAATGGTGACTCTGACCCCAAAGGGGCCAAAGGGGCGGGGCCCAATAGTGGAAATAGAGGTAATTCCTTTAAATCGCTACTTGTTATTAAGTTATGAATGGATTTGAACCCAATTTGGTCAGAAACATTCTTGGGGGAAGGGGAACAGATTTTGCATAAATGGTGACTCTGACCCCCGAGGGGCCAAAAGGGCGGGGCCCAATAGGGGAAATAGAGATAATTCCTTTAAATCTCTACTTGTCATAAAGTTATGAATGGATTTGAACCCAATTTGGTCAGAAACATCCTTGGGGGAAAGGGAACAGATTTTGCATAAATGGTGACTCAGACCCCCGAGGGGCCAAAGGGGCGGGGCCCAATAGCTGAAATAGAGGTAATTCCTTTGAATCGCTACTAGTCATAAAGTGATGAATGCATGTTCTAAAAGCAATTCTTGACATCTTTCAGACCTTAAAGAGTCTGGACTTCATTAATCTTTAAAGCAGTTCGGATTACCAAACTATAACCATATATAGCATTGTTAGAGATTTACAAATAAAACAAATTGAATATGAACATTATTTTGACATTTGGCCTAATCCAACCAGGTGAGCGATGCAGGCCCCATGGGCCTCTTGTTTAATGTTGTGATATTTCACTGAACTCTCGTCACATTAACCTTGTGCTCATTTTTTTAGCCCACCATCATCAGATGGTGGGCTATTCAAATCGCCCTGCGTCCGTGGTCCGTGGTCCGTGGTCCGTCCGTCCCTCCGTCCGTCCGTCCGTCCGTCCGTCCCTCCGTCCGTAAACAATTCTTGTTATCGCTATTTCTCAGAAAGTACTGAAGGGTTCTTTCTCAAATTTCATATATAGGTTCCCCTTGGTTCCTTCTTATGCATATTGCATTTTAAGACCAATCAGAAAACAACTTGGCCGACAGGCAGCCATCTTGGATTTTGACAAGTGAAGTTTGTTATCGCTATTTCTCAGAAAGCACCAAAGGGATCTTTCTCAACTTCCACATGTAGGTTCCTCTTGGTGCCTAGTTATGCATATTACATTTTGAAACCAATCAGAAAACAACATGGCTGACAGGCAGCCATCTTGGATTTTGACAATTGAAGTTTGTTATCGCTATTTCTCATAAAGTGCTGAAGGGATCTTTCTCAAATTTCATATGTAGGTTCCTCTTGGTGCTTAGTTATGCATATTGCATTTTGAGACCGATCAGAAAACAACATGGCCGACAGGCAGCCATCTTGGATTTTGACAATTGAAGTTTGTTATCGCTATTTCTCAGAAAGTGCTGAAGGGAACTTTTTCAAATTTCATATGTAGGTTCCTCTGGGTGCCTAGTTATGCATATTGCATTTTGAAACCAATCAGAAAACAACATGGCCGACAGGCAGCCATCTTGGATTTTGATAATTGAAGTTTGTTATCACTATTTCTGAGAAAGTACTGAAGGGATCTTTCTGAAATTTCATATGTAGGCTTCCCTTGGTGCCTAGTTATGCATATTGCATTTTGAGACCAATCGGAAAACAACATGGCCGACAGGCAGCCATCTTGGATTTTGACAATTGAAGTTTGTTATCGCTATTTCTGAGAAAGTACTGAAGGGATCTTTCTCAAATTTCATATGTAGGTTTCCCTTGGTGCCTAGTTGTGCATTTTGCATTTTGAGACCAATCGGAAAACAACATGGCCGACAGGCAGCCATCTTGGATTTTGACAATTGAAGTTTGTTATCGCTATTTCTGAGAAAGTACTGAAGGGATCTTTCTCAAATTTCATATGTAGATTCCCCTTGGTGCCTAGTTATGCATATTGCATTTTGAGACCAATCGGAAAACAACATGGCCGACAGGCAGCCATCTTAGATTTTGATAATTAGCCCACCATCATCAGATGGTGGGCTATTCAAATCGCCCTGCGTCCGTGGTCCGTCGTCCGTCCGTAAACAATTCTTGTTATCGCTAATCCTCAGAAAGTACAGAAGGGATTTTTCTCAAATTTCATATGTATGTTCCCCTTGGTGTCTAGTTATGCATATTGCATTTTGAGACCAATCGGAAAACAACATGGCCGACAGGCAGCCATCTTGGATTTTGACAATTGAAGTTTGTTATCGCTATTTCTGAGAAAGTACTGAAGGGATCTTTCTCAAATTTCATATGTATGTTCCCCTTGGTGCCTAGTTATGCATATTGCATTTTGAGACCAATCGGAAAACAACATGGCCGACAGGCAGCCATCTGGATTTTGACAATTGAAGTTTGTTATCGCTATTTCTCAGAAAGTACTGAAGGGATCTTTCTCAAATTTCATATATAGGTTCCCCTTGGTGCCTAGTTATGCATATTACATTTTGAGACCAATCGGAAAACAACATGGCCGACTGGCAGCCATCTGCGATTTTGACAATTGAAGTTTGTTATCGCTATTTCTGAGAAAGTACTGAAGGGATCTTTCTCAAACGTTTTTGTAAGTTGCCCTTGGTCTGTAGTTCTGCATATTGCATCTTGGGACCAATAGGAAAACAACATGGCCGACAGGCAGCCATCTTGGATTTTGACAATTCAAGTTTGTTGTCGCTATTTATCAGAAATTGCTGAAGGGATCTTTCTGAAATTTCATTTGTAGGTTGCCCTCTGTGCCTAGTTATGCATATTGGATTTTGAGACCAGTCAGAAAACAACCTGCCCGACAGGCAGCCATCTTGTATTTTGACAATTGAAGTTTGTTATCGCTATTTTACAGAAGGTACTGAAGGGATCTTTCTCGAATTTCATATGTAGGCTCCCCTTGGTCCCTGGTGTTGCATTTTCGGACCAATCCGAAAACAACAGACAGCCATTATCGCTAAATCTTAAATTGTTTGCAAAGTACTAGAGGGCTGTTTCTGAATTTACACAGATTAGTAAGACTTAGAGGAAGGGAAAAGTAGAGAAAAGATCAATCTGACATGGAACCTATAAAGATCATTCAATGGTGGGCGCCAAGATCCCTCTGGGATCTCTTGTTTGTAAGTTCCCCTTGGTCTGTAGTTCTGCATATTGCATCTTGGGATCAATAGGAAAACAACATGGCCGATAGGCAGCCATCTTGGATTTTGACAATTGAAGTTTGTTATCACTATTTATCAGAAATCGCTTAAAGGATCTTTCTGAAATTTCATTTGTAGGTTGCCCTCTGTGCCTTTTTATGCATATTGGATTTTGAGACCAGTCAGAAAACAACCTGGCCGACAGGCAGCCATCTTGTATTTTGACAATTGAAGTTTGTTATAGCTATTTTACAGAAGGTACTGAAGGGATCTTTCTCAAATTTCATATGTAGGTTCCCCTTGGTCCCTGGTATTGCATTTTGGGACCAATCAGAAAACAACATGGCTGACAGACAGCCATTATCGCTAAATCTTAAATTTTATATATAGGTTCCCCTTGCTTGAAAAGTACTAGAGGGCTGTTTCTGAATTTACACGGATTAGTAGGACTTAGAGGAAGCTAGGGAAAAGTAGAGAAAAGATCTATCTGACATGGAACCTATAAAGATCATTCAATGGTGGGCGCCAAGATCCCTCTAAATAAATATTTTACCTTGAAAATATCGTATTTATGTGTATCAACATCGTAATAATCAAAATGCGTATGGGACTATATTTTGTGTTGCATTGGCGACGAGAGTAGCTGACTGACTGCTGTTCCACTACTGTGCACACAATGAACAAAAGTGTACGATAATTATAAATTGTTTCAAAGTGACGCACTTACGTCACAATGTTGCGACCAAATTTTGCAATCTGGCGGCAGGATTTTTAATTTGGTTAACGAAAACATAAGGATTGATTGTCAATTTTGTTGCTTGCATAGACTGATGAAGGGAAGTAAACCTCGTGCAAACGGTACATGAACTGCTTTGCAGTTCACTTCATTTGCACGAGGTTCACTTCCCTTCATCAGTCCATGCAAGCAACAAAATTGACAATCAATCAATAAGTAATATAATGTATACTACTGCACTGTTTTAATGTCATAATCACAACTATATACAAAACAGTATTGCATTTTTTAAACATTGTTTCTGTTTATCAATTACTTGATTCAGCACCATACTTACAAGGTCAGAATATGAAGAAAGGCGCTTGCTACTTACCTCCAACAGTTCTTCACCATTAGATAAAGGAACGATAGAAAACTGGATGGAGACAGTTCCTGTTTCAAAGTCTCAAGTTGTTTGTCCATTCCAGGATGATAATGAAGCACTGATCATACTCCAGTCTGTCAATGGTAATAGTTAGAAATGGCTCTATACAGTATGAAAGTCTATAGATGAAAATCTAGATTGAAAGAAAAGAATAGGTAATTAATGTGCTGTACAGGTATTTTGTCTGAAATATCTATGGACAAGTTATCTACATGTGGAAATGAGGATTTATAAAAAAAACACTGGAGGTAGTTTGTGGACAAGAAAATTTGTCCAGTATAAGAGAAATATGCAATTTTCATCTTCAGGAGTCGTACCTAATGTTCGTTATGGGGCCTGATTAATGATGAGTCGCGTAATATTAAACCTTCTCTACCCATAACTGTATATAGGGACACGATTCCAACAGAGGATTAACCCTTGTGTCTATAATGGCAATACCTCAAGGGCCCTTACTCATGTGAAATTAACGCACGGCAAAATTTGAAAATTTCACCTCAGTTTAATACATGATATACATTGGCTTGGAAAGACAAACGCAATCATGCTATAATAATGAATGGATTGAAGTCTAGTCATGCCACATGGTCTGTTTGCCCTTTTCAGCTTTAGTTAGCAGTAATATTTTGACATACCTGTTGTACCAGAACTGAGAAACTTCCACAAGACCAAAGTCAGACATTTCTTAGTTTTCTATATAATTAGCTTAGCTGCCTAAAGTCAAGTGAGCTTATACTGGCCACAATTTTACCGTTTGATTGACTTATTCAAAATGACTAAAAGACACAAGGCTTAAGTACATGTAGCACACAGGGGTGGAGGGCTACCAAAGTGTGTTTTAATGAATAACCTTGACAAACTCTTAGAGAGCAGGGGTCTAATATATAAACAGTGTTTAAATGGTCTTGACAATCAAGGTTACATGAGTTATTTAGCTCACCTGGCCCAAAGGGCCGGTGAGCTTATACCATGGCGCGGCATCCGTCGTCTGTCCGTCGTCCATGGTCCGTCAACATTTACTTTAAATTGCTTGTAGTCCTTAAGTATTGAATGGATTTTCACAAAATTTGGTCAGGAACATCCTTAGGGGAAGGGGAACAGAGTTTGTATAATTTTTTACTCTGAACTCCCAGGGGCCTGAGGGGCGGGACCAAATAGGGGAAATAGGGGTTAATCCTTTACATTGCTACTAGTCATAAAGTTATGAATGAATTTAAAACCAAATTTGGTCAAGAACATCCTTAGGGGAAGGGGAACAGAGTTTGTATAAATTTTTACTCTGACCCCTCAGGGGCCTGAGGGGAGGGGCCAAATAGGGGAAACAGAGATTAGTCTTTAAATCGCTACTAGTCATAAAGTTTTAAATGGATTTTAGCTAAATTTGGTCAGGGACATCCTTGGGGGAAGGGGAACCGAGTTTGTATAAATTTTTACTCTGAACCCCCAGGGGCCTGAGGAGTGGGGCCAAATAGGGGAAATAGGGGTTATTCCTTTAAATCGCTACTAGTCATAAAGTTATGAATGGATTTGAACTTAATATGGTCAGAAACATCCTTGGGGAAAGGGGAACAGATTTTGCATAAATGGTTACTGTGACCCTCCATCCCATAACCATGTATAGCATCGCTGGACGTTAAAGGATAAACACAATTCTGATGTAAAAATAGGCCGAAGGGTTTTTCCCCACCCTAAGGGACTTAGTATCTTTAAACAAAATTATGTCATGAAAATAATCCGTGAGGTCTTTCAGTCCCTTAGAGAGTATATGTGTTAATGAATTGAACATGAACATTATTTTGACATTTGGTCAAGTTCAACCAGGTGAGCGATACAGGCCCAATGGGTCTCTTGTTAACTTTTCACATTTACAAAGATACTGAGGACTATTATTTGTTTTGATATCATGTGGAGAAAAAGGGCTAACAAGTTCATTCAAACTGATGAGCTAGACCTACTTTCAAGGTCAAACATGGGTCAAATGGCTTAATTAAGGTTATGATATTTGAAATGGAACAAAAACTGAAGCAGAAGGGTATTCATTTGGGACTGAGGTCTTATTTTCAAACACAGCAGACTGTAGATAGATACAGACCCAGTGGGCCACTTGTTGATGATCTTGATTAAAAGAATCATGAAAGGTTTACATTTGCTATGGAAATTTTAATGAATCACTAAGCTACAAAAAGTGATATAAATAGGTCTTTCTTGTTTTATCAGTTTAAAAAAGACATTTCCCAATGACTTGAAAGTACTTAAGTGCAATGTTTTACATTCGAGTGATAATGCATACTGACTTTTGAGTAACACCATCACTATTTTCTCCAATTTGGATTTTCAGATGCTGAAAAGCTGCTGAAACGGCTGCAAGGAAGTGTTCAATACACTGTGAAAAAATTCCCCAGCCAGGTATTACTTTAGCTTAAATTCCTTGTTTTCAGGAAATATTGAATATTTCAGTTTTTTGTTTCTTTGTTAATTTTTTTTATTGTCCATCTGTTATGTCTGTCTGTTGTTTAACATTGCTCTAAAACATAATGTAACTGATAGGTGTCTGTTGTTTAACATTCCTCTAAAACATAATGTAACTGATAGATGTTTCTAAAATTTCTTACCTGCATGGTATATACCTAGGTTCTCTTTGGTCTAAAGATGTGTACCAGTACATTTTATAAGATACCATCTTGGATTTCACCTGTTTATCGCTATTTCTCAGGGATAGAATTCTTCTGGAATTCCATATGGAAGTTCCCTCTAATGAAATGTGTACTGGATGTATGTCGTCTCAATTTCAAATGAAGGACCCACAGTTTTGAGAGTACTTACTTGTAAACAAAACTGTAATTGTAACTCAAAATTAATCAATACAAAATACGAACAAGGTATAGATGAAAAACATTTGCACTGAGACTTGATAAATACCAGGATCATTAATTAGATCAGGTGTTAAGAAAAGTCTTCTGTATTTGATGATGATACCTAGCATGTAGATTGATATGATCAACCAGTAATGTGACATTTTCCTATTGCGTGTAGATAGTCGCCCAGTAATGTGACATTTTCCTATTGTGTGTAGATACAGTCACCAAGTAATGTGACATTTTCCTATTGTGTGTAGATACAGTCACCAAGTAATGTGACATTTTCCTATTGTGTGTAGATACAGTCACCAAGTAATGTGACATTTTCCTATTGCGTGTAGATACAGTCACCAAGTAATGTGACATTTTCCTATTGCGTGTTAACAACAGAACCACCAAACATACTGACAGGTATTGATTACATAGTGACCTGGCTTCAACAGAAATGAGCTGATCTCGTTCGTAATAGTGCAGCTAATTATTGTCGAAATAATGTTGCAATCATTTGCTGAAAAATTGTGGTATATATTCAGAATTTGGATGAAATGAGTTTTCTTGCAAATCGATGGATTGCTGTAAACATTTGTGGCAGCATTAATATTGCTGCAAACAATTTCTGCTAAATAAAAGTTGTTGTAAATGTAATAATCTAAATCATTATTATTTTAAATACAGCTTTTGTGGGAAATTTGCTGCAAAACTCTTGCAAACAATAGTATGAAAGTACAGGTCCTTGTATCCTTGCATTTAATTGTATTTCTAAAATAGACTCCAAGGTAGATCTGACGTGTGTATTACTATGAAGGATATCACAGAAACTATGTATATATCATCTTTTTATCAAAACCGGTCCGAATGCCTTAATATTATTTGTTATAAATTCCTCAGTTCATATCAACCACAATAGCTATTGCACAAAATTCATTTCGATCGCCCATCGTGTAAACATTGGTCTGCACGATACAATCTCACATTTAATCTGTTGTGTGCACATCATGTAATGTGCAAACCCACAATTGTATAAAAACATTTGCATATATAATAAAGCGACTGATGTTGATGTTTTCTTTCTTCCTCAGACTGTTCAAAACTTGAAAGCAGCATTGAAAAAATCTATTGTGGAGACAATCCAGAAGCACCTGAAGCCTGATGAAATAACGTCTGAAATCTGTAATGCATCTGGAGCTGCCTTGAATAAAGACGAAAATGGGACATGGATTTTAAGTGGTAGCTTACCTGAGATTCAGTGTGCCTACAGATACATTGTCAGCATCGTGGCTGGTGGAAATGGCCAATATGGGAACCAAAACAGTAGCCATGGAGATAGGAGTGGTGCTGGCCAAGGTGACAGGAAGGAAGATGATATACATAGTAGTCGGGAGAATGAACAAAACAGGCAACCTAAAGCAGATGACCTTGATGGAGGACCCCGAGGAGATACCACCAGAGGAGGGCATTTACCAAACAGTCACTATGATACTAACCCTAAAGGTAAAAGGGATGATCCTCTGTCTCAGAATACTGTCAGTCATAGTAAAGGCCAGGAGCAGGCCCTTTATACAGAAAACCAGCAGACTAATGAACCAAACAACAGAAAAAAGGTCCAAAAAGGTACTTCTGTGGGAAAGCCTGTTGATGACCGTTACCAAAGTGTTGGTGATCAGCATGAAGATATCAGATCTAGAGTACATACAGGAAGTCCAAAAGACTACCTGAAAGGTTCTGATCAGGAGGAGTTAAAGAAGATATGTACAAAGTACAATGAGAAGGAATGTAGGTATATCAGTGAAGAGGAGCAGATTAGAGATGGAGGAAATGCTGACCTGATAAACAGGGATGGTAATCACAGACATGGGAAAGTAGAGAGACAAGAACAAAGTCTGAAGGAGCACGAGTTAGGAAGGGAGGATAATGTGAAACAAAAAGAAGTAGATTATGATAACATGTCTATGTACAACACTCCTGACAATAATAGGGAAGGAAGAGGTACTGACAGACAAGGCAAACATTCAGATGGAGATGATAAAACAGAAACATTGACTTGTTCATCAGAACAGTTTCAGGAAATATGCTTTTTCAATCCTGGAATTGCTGAACAAACGGAAGTCACGTTCAATAATAGTCGTACAGAATGCAATATATCCTACAGGTTTGGACGTTTTAGAAATGCTAAGGATCAGCTAAGACAATATGCCAGAAGAGAAATTAGAAACCTGACCTATACTGAGGAGCAAACATTCCAACATTACTATGAACGTGAGAAGTTAAACATGGATACTAAGAAAATTTTCTGTAAATACAATCACATGTGCAAACAAATTCAACTCGTCGGGGAGAACGAAGATGTCGTTGAAAAGACTGCATATATGTTATCAGAAGCTATTGGACGACCATGTACCCAACCAGACCAGCAAACCACAAAGCACTGCACAAGAAGAAAGAAAAGTAACTTGCCGCCATCTGGATCTGAGGTACTGCATACAAAGGATGGATCATTGGTATTTGTGTATCAAGGAGACCTGCTGAATTTGGAGGTAGATGCAATTGTATATGGTACAAATTGCCGCGTTGATGATCTTCGTGGTCTGTCAGCTGAAATTGCTCAAGCTGCTGGTTCAGATTTTTTGAACGCATGTAGAAATGTGTTTCATAAAGGGAACCTAAATGTTAGTGACTGTTGCTGTACTACCGCTGGAAACCTACATTACGATTACATCATCCATGCTGTTATTCCAATGTGGAGTGCTTACAAGAAGACAGGAACTAACCAGGGAACAAGGAAGACACTCTATCAGGATGATCTTTGTAGAACCATCATGAACGCTTTGAAGGAGGCAGTAAATGTTGCAGCTAAATCTCTTGCACTTCCAGCCATTGGTGAGTTATATTTCCAAATCTAGTTATATATTGTTCTCAAACATAGCTGTGTATTGATGTCTTTTGGTGCAGCCTCATCAGATGATGTTAAAAATGTCCTGCATCCATCTGTCCGTCTGTCCGTCTGCTGTCCCTCTGTAAACCATTATCTCTTGAAGGATTTTTCTCACTTTTTACAAGTAGATTCCTTGGCCTGTAGTTGTTTTTTACTTACCTGGACTGAAGGACCGATGAACTTATGCTATGGAGCGGTGTCCGTTGTCTGTCCATCAACATTTTTAGCCCACCATCATCAGATTTTGGGACCAGTCGGATAACAAAATGGCCGACAGACAGCCATCTTGGATTTTGACAATTGAAGTTTGTTATCGCTATTTCTCAGAAAGTGCTGATGGGATCTTTCTCAAATTTCAGATGTAGGTGCCCCTTGGTCTGTAGTTATGCATATTGCATTTTGGAACTGATCGGAAAACAACGGGGCCGACAGGCAACCATCTTGGATTTTGACAATTGAAGTTTGTTATCGCTATTTCTAAGAAAGTACTGAGAGATCTTTTTTAAATTTCATATGTAGGTACCCCTTGGTCCCTTGTTATACATATTTCATTTTGAGACCAGTCGGATTACAACATGGCCGAAAGACAGCCATCTTGGATTTTGACAATTGAAGTTTGTCATCGCTATTTCTCAGAAAGTATTTCTCAGAAAGTACTAAAGGGATCTTTCTGAAATTTCATATGTAGGTGCCCCTTGGTCCCTAGTTATGCATATTGCATTTTGAAACCAGTCGGATTACAACATGGCCGACAGACAGCCATCTTGGATTTTGACAATTGAAGTTTGTTATCGCTATTTCTCAGAAAGTGCTTAAGGGATCTTTCTGAAATTTCAGATGTAGGTACCCCTTGGTCTGTAGTTATGCATATTGCATTTTGGAACCGATCGGAAAACAACAGGGCCGACAGGCAACCATCTTGGATTTTGACAATTGAAGTTTGTTATCGCTATTTCTAAGAAAGTACTGAGGGGATCTTTCTGAAATTTCATATGTAGGTGCCCCTTGGTCCCTAGTTATGCATATTGCATTTTGGAACCAGTCGGATTACAACATGGCCGACAGACAGCCATCTTGGATTTTGACAATTGAAGTTTGTCATAGCTATTTCTCAGAAAGTATTTCTCAGAAAGTACTAAAGGGATCTTTCTGAAATTTCACATGTAGGTGCCCCTTGGTCCCTAGTTATGCATATTGCATTTTGGAACCAGTCGGATTACAACATGGCCGACAGACAGCCATCTTGGATTTTGACAATTGAAGTTTGTTATCGCTATTTCTCAGAAAGTGCTAAAGGGATCTTTCTGAAATTTCATATGTAGGTGCCCCTTGGTCCCTAGTTATGCATATTGCATTTTGGAACCAATCTGAAAACAACATGGCTGACAGCCAGCCATTTTGTTTTTTGACAATTGAAGTTTGTTATCACTTTTTTACAGAAGGTACTGAAGGGATCTTTCTCAAATTTCATATGTAGGTTCCCCTTTGTCCGTCGTATTGCATTTTGGGACCAATCTGAAAACAACACAGTCGACAGTCAGCTGTTATCACTAAATCTCAAATTTCATATATAAGTTCCCCTTGTTTGAAAAGTACTAGAGGGATGTTTCTGAATTTACACAGATTAATAAGAGGAAGGGAAAAATAGAGAGAAGATCAATCTGACATGAAACCTTTAAAGATCATTCAATGTTGGGCGCCAAGATGCCTCTGGGATCTCTTGTCTTTAAAATGCTATTACATTTAGTTTTAAACCACTTATCCGACTTTAACCAAATTTGGTCAGGAACTTCTTTTGGGGAGGGGGAACAGAGTTTTTGTGCAAACAGGGGCCAGAGCAGAGATTTTCCTATAATTTTTCAACTGGATCCAATGTCCTTTGAATTGGAAATTTCTACGCGTTGGGAAAAATAAGAAATAGCGAAATTCATACAAATTTCTGTTTTTCTTTGAAAATATTGCCTTTATATTATTTTTGAATTCATTTTGTTATCTATAGCTGTTTTCTATTTTTTTAAATTGCCTTAATATAGGTCTTTTTATATAAAACTTAATCATTCAAAGGTGACTTCAAAATTGGGAATTGTTCAGTGGCAAATTGGGAATTTTCATGAGATTTTCTTAGGGGAATGGGTCCTTTTATCGGACCCTGTTTCTGTTGTAGGAAAATTTCTGCAGAGGGGCAGGGCCCCTTAGGGAAAATAGAGGTTAGTCCTTTAAATCGCTACTTGGCATAAAATTATGAATTTATTTGAACCTAATTTGGTCAGGAACATCCTTGGAAGAAGGGGAGCAGAGTTTGTATAAATATTTATTCTGGCCACCCATACTAGTCCTGAATGCCTGAATGTGTTTTGATGAATTTTGTTCTGGATCATTATTGGGCAAAGGAAATGGAATGTTGTATAAAAGGAGGGTGTGGCCCCATGAGGCTGGAGGACTGGGGCCCGATAAGGGAAATTTAGGTAAAGCCTTTATTAGGTCATCTGACCCGAAAGGTCAGGATGACCTATGGTCATCATGCTTTGTCCGTCGTTGTCCGCCGTGCGCCGTGCGTAAACTTTTCACATTTCAAACTTCTTCTCAAGTTCCACCAGTGGGATTGAGCTGAAACTTGCCTGAGATGGCCCTGACCAAGTGTTGTTATTTTTCGGGTCGGTCTGAAATCCAAGATGGCTGCCATTTTGAAAACACATTTTAAACTTCTTCTCATGTTCCACCAGTGCTATTGAGCTGAAACTTGCCAGAAATGATCCCGAGATGGTCCTGACCAAGTGTTGTTATTTTTCGGGTTGGTCCAAAATCCAAGATGGCCGCCATAGCCGCCATCTTGAAAAACACATTTTAAACTTCTCAAGTTCCACCAGTGCTATTGGGCGGAAATTTGCCTGAAATGATCCTGATATGATGCAGACTAAGTGTTGTTATTTTTCGGGTCGGTCCGAAATCCAAGATGGCCGCCATAGTCGCCATCTTGAAAAAACACATTTTAAACTTCTTCTCAAGTTCCACCAGTGCTATTGGGCTGAAATTCGCCTGAAATGATCCTGATTTGATGCCGACCAAGTGTTGTTATTTCTCGGGTCGGTCCGAAATCCCAAGATGGCCGCCATCTTGAAAAACACATTTTAAACTTCTTCTCCAGTTCCATCTGTGCTATTAAGCTGAAACTTGCCTGAAATGATCCTGATATGATCCTGACCAAGTGTTGTTATTTTTCGGGTTGGTCTGAAATCCAAGATGGCCGCCATAGCCGCCATCTTGAAAAACACATTTTAAACTTCTTCTCAAGTTCCACCTGTGCTATTGAGCTGAAACTTGCCTGAAATGATCCTGATATGATGCCGACCAAGTGTTGTTATTTTTTGGGTTGGTCTGAAATCCAAGATGGCTGCCATTGCAGCCATCTTGAAAATCACATTTTAAACTTCTTCTCCAGTTCCATTGGTGCCATTGAGCTTGAAATGGGTGAGGATGTCAAGGAAGACGAGCCAACATAGTGTTGTTATTTTTTCGGCCTCGTAAAAACTTTGAAATGGCAGCAATGGTGGCCATTTTGTAACTTGATTGTGCAATCATGGTTTTCCTGAACAACACCTATTTCAAACTTCTTCTCAAATTCCATCAGTGGGATTCAGCCCTAACTTACCAGAAATGATCCTGAGATGGTCCTTACCAAGTGTTGTTATTTATTGGGTCAGTCAGAAATCCAAGATGGCCACCATGGCAAACGGTGCCACTATATACTTGCTACAGAGAATACATACTACAATTATATAAGGTTTTTAATTTAGAGTCAGATGACCGTTAAGGCCCCTGGGCCTCTTGTATCCCTTCTAGTCCTGAATACCTTATTTAAGATCACGTTGTATAAACGGAGGGTGTAGCTCCCCTGGGTCTGGAGCCAAATATAGGAAATTTAGGTAAATCATTTAAATCCCTACTAGTCCTGAATGGATTTTGATGAAATTTGGTATGGAGCATTATTTGGCAAATGAGTTCAAGTTTTTATAAACGAAGGACAGGAAGGAGAAACGGGTCCAATAGGGAATTATAGCAAAAAAAAAAAATAATGACTGATCCAGATAACAAAATGGCCACCAGGTGCAGGTCTTGGATTTAGACAGCTGAAGTTTTCATCACTATTTCTGAAAAAGTATGAACAGATTTTTCTGGAACTTCATTATTATGTAGGTTCGATTTGGTTCGTAGTTGTGCTTATTAGGGCCCGTATCAGAGGCTACAGGTGGTCTGTAAGTAATCACTTTCAAGCTATCCAGCTGTCTGTGGTTGTTGTTCTGTCCGTCCGCCAAGTTGTCCATCCATCCTTCCATCTAGCCATCCGGCCATCTAGCTGTTCAGCCTTCCTTCTGTCTGTCTAACCATCCATCCTTGTTACAAAATATGGTGTTACTCTTGTTTTGTTACATCCTTCTGACCATCGTTGTGTGCTGTGTGGAACATTTTTTATTTCAAAACGCTACTCCTTCACTACCAAATTGGTTTGACATATACATGTAAATGCATCCTGCCAGTGTACTAATGCATTGTGCTTCGAGTTCATGTGCATATGCTATTCCCCCTTTCCCTCAAAATTATTTTTGCTATATATGGTACCCGGTCACTATAAACAGGTTTTCTGTAGAAAACAAATTGTCCGGACAACTCCTCCTAACCTGCTGGGCCAATTTCAATGAAACTTCATACAAGTAATATGCATGTTACATTTTTTCTCAAAAGTTTGGTTGCTATGGAAACGGTGACAATTAACAGATTTCCGATAAAGAGCTATAACTCATCAGTCATATTGCATTTGGCCAATTTTATTTATCTTTGGTCAAATGTTGTAAGTAAACAAAGCATGCAATTTGACACATTAGATGTTTCCAAAATTATCACCATGGTAACACAATCCAGACCTCTGATTGGCCAAAATTTAGATATTGTCTGATTTTGTTAGCTCACCTGGTCCGAAGGACCAAGGTGAGCTTATGCCATACCGTGGCGTCCGTCGTCCGTCCGTCTGTCAACAATTGACTTCTTCTTCAAAACCGCTGATCAAAATTTGATCAAATTTGGTCAGAAGCATCCCTATAGGAAGGGGACTCAAAATTGTACAGATGATGGGGCTGGCCCCCCAGGGGCTTTAGGGGCCGGGCCAAAAGGGGTCAATTTTGCTATATTGATATAAACGACTTCTTCTCTGAAACCGAGCAATGGATATCGCTCATATTTGCCTGGTAGCATCACTATGGGGTGAGGATTCAAAATTGTACAAATGATGGGGCTGGCCCCCCAGGGGCCTGAGGGGCGGGGCCAAAAGGGGTCAATTGGGCTATATTGATATAAACGACTGCTTCTCTGAAACCAAGCAATGGATATCGCTCATATTTGCCTGGTAGCATCACTATGGGGTGAGGATTCAAAATTGTACAAATGATGGGACTGGCCCCCCAGGGGCCTGAGGGGCGGGGCCAAATGTGGTCAATTTGGCTATATTGATATAAACGACTTCTTCTCTGAAACCGAGCAATGGATATCGCTCATATTTGCCTGGTAGCATCACTATGGGGTGAGGATTCAAAATTGTACAAATGATGGGGCTGTTTCCCCAGGGGCCTGAGGGGCGGGGCCAAATGTGGTCAATATAGCTATATTGATATAAACGACTTCTTCTCTGAAACCGAGCAATTGATATCGCTCATATTTGCCTGGTATCATCACTATGGGGGGGGGGGGGGGGGGGGGGGGGGGATTCAAAATTGTACAAATGATGGGGCTGTTCCCTCAGGGGCTTGAGGGGCGGGGCCAAATGTGGTCAATCAGGCTATATTCATATAATTGACTTCTTCTCTGGAACCAAACAATGGATATCTCTCATATTTTACTGGTAGCATCACCTTGGGGTAGGAATTCGAAATTGTACAAATGACGGGGCCAACCCCCTGGGGGCTGAGGGGCGGGGCCAAAAGGGGTCAGTTTTGCAGAATTGATATAAACGACTTCTGCTCTGAAACTAAGCAATGGATATCACTCATATTTGCCTGGTAGCATCCCTATGGGGTGGAGATTCAAAATTGTACAAATGGTGGGGCTAAACCCCAAGGGGCCTGAGAGGTGGGGCCAAAATTGGTCAATTTGTTTAAACAACTTCTTCTCTGAAACTAAGCAATGGATATTACTCACATTTGTATGGTAGCATGGTTATGGGGTGGGGATTCAAAATTGTACAAATGTTGGGGTTGACCCAGGCCGCCAGGGGGCTAAGGGGTGGGGCCAAAAGGGGTCAATTTAAACAAATAATTCTCTGAAATTTAGCAATGGTTTTACTGGTAGCATCCTATAGGGGTAGGGATTCAAATTTGTATAAAGGAAGGAGCTGACCCCCCCCCCCAAGGGCAGAGGGCAGGGTCAAAAGGGGTCAATTAGTCTAAACAAGATCTTTTCTGAAACTAAAATGCACTTTTTGGCATTTTTAGTATTAAAATAAAACCGATGTACATGTACCCATATAAATTGCTTATGATATATATTGACATAGCAATACCAGCGACAAATATACTGAAGCAACATTCTTGTTTCATATTTCATGAAACAAGGTGAGCGATACAGGCCCTCTGGGCCTCTTGTTCAAATTTGGTATGTATATAGCACTATATAGATAGGTTTTATTGCCATGACAACCATGCTGTTATAAGGAAATGGTGGTACCTGATTGGTTGAAATTTAGATATTGTATGATTTTCATCAGATGTGGTGTACAGGAGTGTTAAAGAATAACAGAGATCGCAGAGTATTAGTAAGCCATTGGCTTACAGTTCTAGTTACATTTGCTAATATATAATATTTCCATACCATTTCTTTATAGGATATGGAGAAGGTAAATCGGATGATGTGGCTGCTGCATTCAGTGACGCTGTGAAGCTATTTTCTGAAAAGTACAGGAAATCTTCATTGAAACAAATCCACATCGTTGACCAAAACTCTGATATTCTGAAAAAGATCAAGGATGAGCTTCTGCAGGCCAAGGAGTGGAATCACACTACCCCACCAGTGACTACCAGAGGAAGAAGCTCACAACATGTATCTGGTGCTCCCTGTGTATCAGGATTGTATACAAACCTATCTAATTACCCCCGGTGGATGGCAAAATCTGAAACTGGTAGAACATGCATGCTATCTGAAAAGCTGAATGTGTGTATCGTGAAAGGAACATATGTTAACGCACAAGCATCAGCTCTTGTAAGTATAGAGGATGAAATGTTTCAAAGTAAGCGATTTGTTGCTAGGGAAATTGCAAAAGCAGCAGGTGAAGAGTACAAGAAGGAAATAGACAAGTTGCGGAAGAATAAAAAGAAATATCAGATTTCAGATGTTGTTTGTACTGGTGCAGGGGCAATACAAAATGTTAGGCATGTATTCCATGTGATAGGACCCGTTGCAGATAAAGACATATCTGGAAAAGCTGAGTTATTCGAGGGTTTTACTGACAACATCAGAGCATGCATATCCAGAGTGCTCCAAAAAGTGGATGAAAAGAAACTGGAGTCTATTGTTCTACCATCTTTTGCATCAGGTATGTAATGATGTACATGTAACTAGAAGTGTTAACATACAATATATGTTTCAGGAAAGATTTTGCAAAGCTTTCAACAAAATAATTCATATAAAACTGCTTAGAAAATAGACAAAACGAATAATATGAGGTCCATAAGAATCATTCAACTTTGTCTAATAGTATCCTTAGGCTCTAGCTTGTCATTTCATGTTTTAATAGGGGCCGCGGTGGCCGAGTGGTTAAGGTGTCCCGACACTTTAACACTAGCCCTCCACCTCTGGGTTGCGAGTTCGAAACCTACAATGTACGTGGGGCAGTTGCCTGGTACTGACCGTAAGCCGTTGGTTTTTCTCCGGGTACTCCGGCTTTCCTCCACCTCCAAAACCTGACACGTCCTTAAATGACCTTGGCTGTTAATAGGACGTTAAACAAAAACAAACCAAACAAACCAATTCATGTTTTAAACTTTAAATTGAATTCTACATAAGAGCCTAAGCCTAGACTTTGATGTTGTTAGGCCATTTCTATTGCATCACACTAACCTGTTATCTGTTTACTAAAAACAATTTATATATAAATTGTGTAATGCTCCCAATGCTTCACCAGTGTTAACAAAATATCTTAGTTATGTAATAAACTTTCCGTATATGTATTCCCTTTTGAAATGGAATTTGATATAAGATCCTTATTTTCATATGAGGATTGGGATTTTGTAGCTCACTATGGTGTGTTCCATGGGTCCTGTCCACATCTAACAATTACGTACATATTGCTTGTATCTGGTGATACAAACATCATTTATTTTTTAGCCCACCATCATCAGATGGTGGGCTATTCAAATCGCCCTGTGTCCGTGGTCCGTCGTCTGTCCGTCCGTCCCTCCGTCCGTCCCTCCGTCCGTAAACAATTCTTGTTATCGCTATTTCTGAGAAACTACTGATGGGATCTTTCTCAAATTTCATATGTAGGTTCCCCTTGGTGCCTAGTTATGCATATTGCATTTTGGGACCGATCGGAAAACAACATGGCCGACAGGCAGCCATCTTGGATTTTGACAATTGAAGTTTGTTATCGCTATTTCTGAGAAAGTATTGAAGGGATCTTTCTCAAATTTCATATGTAGGTTCCCTTTGGTGCCTAGTTATGCATATTGCATTTTGGGACCGATCGAAAAGCAACATGGCCAACAGGCAGCCATCTTGGATTTTGACAATTGAAGTTTGTTATCGCTATTTCTGAGGAAGTACTGAAGGGATCTTTCTCAAATTTCATATGTAGGTTCCCTTTGGTGCCTAGTTATGCATATTGCATTTTGGGACCGATCGGATAACAAGATGGCCGACAGGCAGCCATCTTGGATTTTGACAATTAAAGTTTGTTATCGCTATTTCTGAGGAAGTACTGAAGGGATCTTTCTCAAATTTCATATGTATGTTCCCTTTGGTGCCTAGTTATGCATATTGCATTTTGGGACCGATCGGAAAACAACATGGCCGACAGGCAGCCATCTTGGATTTTGACAATTAAAGTTTGTTATCGCTATTTCTCAGAAAGTACTGAAGGGATCTTTCTCAAATTTCATATGTAGGTTCCCTTTGGTGCCTAGTTATGCATATTGCATTTTGGGACCGATCGAAAAACAACATGACCGACAGGCAGCCATCTTTGATTTTGACAATTGAAGTTTGTTATCGCTATTTCTGAGGAAGTACTGAAGGGATCTTTCTCAAATTTCATATGTAGGTTCCCTTTGGTGCCTAATTATGCATATTGCATTTTGGGACCGATCGGAAAACAAGATGGCCGACAGGCAGCCATCTTGGATTTTGACAATTGAAGTTTGTTATCGCTATTTCTGAGAAAGTACTGAAGGGATCTTTCTCAAATTTCATATGTAGGTTCCCTTTGGTGCCTAGTTATGCATATTGCATTTTGGGACCAATCGGAAAAAAACATGGCCAACAGGCAGCCATCTTGGATTTTGACAATTGAAGTTTGTTATCGCTATTTCTGAGGAAGTACTGAAGGGATCTTTCTCAAATTTCATATGTAGGTTCTCCTTGGTCAGTTGTATTGCATTTTTAGACCAATCTGAAAACATTGTCGACAGACAACCATTATCTCAAATTTCATATATAAGTTTCCCTTGTTTAAAAAGCACTGGAGGGATGTTTCTCAATTTATACAGATTAGTAAGAGGAAGGGAAAAAAAGAGAAAAGATCAATCTGACATGGAACCTATAAAGATCATTCAATGGTGGGCGCCAAGATCCCTCTAGGATCTCTTGTTTTATAAATGCATAACTATGTCTAAATGTCAGAAAGTGAGTCAGTTTAATAACAGTGTCATATGAAGTTGCAAGGTGTTATCTTTCGGACGGTCATGATGTATATATACCGGTAAATAAAGTTGGTTCGACCACTTTGTACAGATGGATTGCATTTCCTTAAACGGGTTTACTGAAATTTTGTTCTAAAACACTAATCCTTCTAAATGCCGGAGTGGATTTCAGCCAAATTTGGTATGAAACATAATTGGGGGAGTGTGCAATTGTAATTTAAGGCCGTAAAAATGGAACTTTGCTGAAATTTTGCTCTAAATTACTTATCATAGCTCTCCTTCATGACGCCTTTGTGGATTACAGCTAAATTTGGTCTGAAACATAATTGGGGTAGAGCAATCATAGTTTATATAAATGAGGCTGGTTCAACCCCCACGACAATATAGGAACTTAGCTGAAATTTTGCTTTAAAGCTCTACTCCTTATTGCCTGGATTACCACTAGTTGGCCGTTAACATCATTAAACAATTATATTTTATATAAAAAAAGTAACTGAAATATCAATACTTTTCTACTCAGGAGGCAGATAGAGTAGAATGGACAGATGCTTTCTTAAGGTGCTTTACCAAAGTTGTGAATTTCAAGACTATGTAGTTTCACATTTTCTCCATCGAGAGGGAGTAAACTTTAGTACAGTTTAATTAGGGATATCAGCTTTGTTGAATTCCTATCGGAATTCATTCAAACTTATTATTAAATAAGATGAAAGTTTGATGGCATGCACAAATTGACCCTCACTGACCTGGGGTAATTAGCAGAAAATTTAAGTCTTCTTTTTAATACCATGATATGATATAATCACCTAGATTGAAAGCTCTGAAGATTAAAAAAAATTGTGAATTTTATGACTCGGCATAGTGTCAAATTTTCACATTTTCCTCTGGGAGAATTACTTCCATTGGAAATAATACAATCCTGGTTAGAAGGTACGGGTATGCACAGTTTACCTGATTGACCCATAGAGGCTAATGGTCGGGATATCGATCAAAAAGAGGGAAACTGACTGAAATGTTTCAGAACTCATGTGACCATGGGCCTCTTTTTATCTGAACCATGGCTCTTCAAGACCATTTAAAATATCTTGTTACTAATAGCTAGGTATGCAACACTGTAGTGGAATGTCCTCCTGATGTGGTACAGTAAGGTGCTTAAGTGAACATCATGTTGGTAGTGTTGTAATATGTTTCTTTAATTCATATGATTATAATTAATTTTTCTTTTACATGGTAAATACTCAAATGTGATTGGTCGAAAAATTCTTTTCATTCTTCTATGAAAGAAATTCCGAGAATGGCGCAAAAAATATGAAGTCACAATTAATACAATTGACGTTGCGTATTGATTTGAGAAAAAAGAATCCCATTTAAAACCAGTAAAATTGTACATAAAACATGTTTTAAATTAGAAAATCATCTTCAAAAATTAATTATAAGCGTTGATGTCATTTTGTTTTAGTTTCATCGGGGTATGAAACAAATTTTGTTTGCAAACTTCTGTAAGAATCCGCTACAGTTTGAAAACAAAATTTGTTTCATACCCCGATGAAACTACAAAAAAATGACATCAATGCTTAAAAAATGATTTATTTTTCAAAGTTATTGAATGAAACACCACTCGATAATAGTAAATACTTAATTGCTGTATTCATTTTTTTATTATGACAGGTACACTTCAACATGGTCAAACTGAAAAGTTATGCATATTGCATTTTGGGACCGATCGGATAACAAGATGGCCGACAGGCAGCCATCTTGGATTTTGACAATTAAAGTTTGTTATCGCTATTTCTGAGGAAGTACTGAAGGGATCTTTCTCAAATTTCATATGTATGTTCCCTTTGGTGCCTAGTTATGCATATTGCATTTTGGGACCGATCGGAAAACAACATGGCCGACAGGCAGCCATCTTGGATTTTGACAATTAAAGTTTGTTATCGCTATTTCTCAGAAAGTACTGAAGGGATCTTTCTCAAATTTCATATGTAGGTTCCCTTTGGTGCCTAGTTATGCATATTGCATTTTGGGACCGATCGAAAAACAACATGACCGACAGGCAGCCATCTTTGATTTTGACAATTGAAGTTTGTTATCGCTATTTCTGAGGAAGTACTGAAGGGATCTTTCTCAAATTTCATATGTAGGTTCCCTTTGGTGCCTAATTATGCATATTGCATTTTGGGACCGATCGGAAAACAAGATGGCCGACAGGCAGCCATCTTGGATTTTGACAATTGAAGTTTGTTATCGCTATTTCTGAGAAAGTACTGAAGGGATCTTTCTCAAATTTCATATGTAGGTTCCCTTTGGTGCCTAGTTATGCATATTGCATTTTGGGACCAATCGGAAAAAAACATGGCCAACAGGCAGCCATCTTGGATTTTGACAATTGAAGTTTGTTATCGCTATTTCTGAGGAAGTACTGAAGGGATCTTTCTCAAATTTCATATGTAGGTTCTCCTTGGTCAGTTGTATTGCATTTTTAGACCAATCTGAAAACATTGTCGACAGACAACCATTATCTCAAATTTCATATATAAGTTTCCCTTGTTTAAAAAGCACTGGAGGGATGTTTCTCAATTTATACAGATTAGTAAGAGGAAGGGAAAAAAAGAGAAAAGATCAATCTGACATGGAACCTATAAAGATCATTCAATGGTGGGCGCCAAGATCCCTCTAGGATCTCTTGTTTTATAAATGCATAACTATGTCTAAATGTCTGAAAGTGAGTCAGTTTAATGACAGTGTCATATGAAGTTGCAAGGTGTTATCTTTCGGACGGTCATGATGTATATATACCGGTAAATAAAGTTGGTTCGACCACTTTGTACAGATGGATTGCATTTCCTTAAAGGGGAACTTTGCCGAAATTTTGTTCTAAAACACTATACCTTCTTATTGCCGGAGTGGATTTCAGCCAAATTAGGAATGGAACATAATAGGGAGAGTGCAATCGTAATTTAAGGCCGTAAAAAGTGAAATTTTGCTCTAAAAGCACTTATCATAGCTCTCCTTCATGACGCCTTTGTGGATTACAGCCAAATTTGGTATGAAACATAATTTGGGGTAGAGCAATCATAGTTTATATAAATGAGGCTGGTTCAACCCCCACGACAATATAGGAACTTAGCTGAACTTTTGCTTTAAGACTCTAATCCTTAATGCCTGCATTACAACAATTTGGCCATTAACATCATCAGGCAATTATATTTTATATAAAAAAAAGTAACTGAAATATCAATACTTTTCTACTCAGGAGGCAGATAGAGTAGAATGGACAGATGCTTTCTTAAGGTGCTTTACCAAAATTGTGAATTTCATGACAATGTGGTTTCACATTTTCCCCATTGGGAGGAACTAAACGTTGTTATAATTTATAAAGGGATATCAGCTTTGTTGAATTTCTATCGAAATTCATTCAAACTTATGATTTAATAAGATGAAAGTTTGATGGCATGCACACATTGACCCTGACTGACCACCTGGGGCTAATTGGCAGAAATTTCAAGTCTTTTTCTTAATACCACGATATGATATAATCACATAGATAAAAAAAAAAAGCTCTGAAGATTACAAAAATTGTGAATTTTATGACTCGGCATGGTGTCAAATTTTCACATTTTCCTCTGGGAGAATTACTTCCATTGGAAATAATACAATCCTGGTTAGAAGGTACAGGTATGCACAAGTTGGCCAGACTGACCCCTAGAGGCTGATGGTCGGGATCAAAAGGGGGCAAATTGACTGAAATATTTCAGAGATCATGTGACCATGGGCCTGTTGTTATCTGAACGATGGTTCTTCAAGACCAATTAAAATATCTTGTTACTGATAGCTAGGTATGTAACACTGTAGTGGAATGTCCTTTTGATGTAGTACAGTAAGGTGCTTAAGTGAACATCATGTTGGTAGTGTTGTAATATGTTTCTTTAATTCATATGATTATAATTAATTTTTCTTTTACATGGTAAATACTCAAATGTGATTGGTCGAAAAATTCTTTTCATTCTTCTATGAAAGAAATTCCGAGAATGGCGCAAAAAATATGAAGTCACAATTAATACAATTGACGTTGCGTATTGATTTGAGAAAAAAGAATCCCATTTAAAACCAGTAAAATTGTACATAAAACATGTTTTAAATTAGAAAATCATCTTCAAAAATTAATTATAAGCGTTGATGTCATTTTGTTTTAGTTTCATCGGGGTATGAAACAAATTTTGTTTGCAAACTTCTGTAAGAATCCGCTACAGTTTGAAAACAAAATTTGTTTCATACCCCGATGAAACTAAAAAAAAATGACATCAATGCTTAAAAAATGATTTATTTTTCAAAGTTATTGAATGAAACACCACTCGATAATAGTAAATACTTAATTGCTGTATTCATTTTTTTATTATGACAGGTACACTTCAACATGGTCAAACTGAAAAGGTGTGGGAGATTTGTATAGAAGAGGTGGAGAAGTTTGCAGCCAAGCAAAGCTCTAAATCAACACTGAGGACAATATTTCTCGTGGGTGGACCTAATGAAGTACAATTTTTATTGCAAATCTTTGATTCAAAGATAACACACACGGAAACTGTGGTTTAATAGCTACAAGTACTTCACACAGGATTGAAGTTTTGAGCAATCCTTAAACACTTCAATAGAAAGGAATTTTTAAGATGAAAGAATGAAAATGTAGAAAATATATTTTATGGGAACCAATATAAAGACTTGATGGTGGGTGTGATTATTTCTCCAAACATTAGCTTGAATTCCAAGTTTATGGATGAGTAAACTCGATAAACACATTCGTACTGATTTTCTTTGCATTGTTTTGAATGTCCGAGTTTGGAATGTTATGCAACGGCGAGCCCTTATATATAATCTCCACACTGTCACGCTTGCAGCTTTACGCTTTTCAGAAGTGCCTGCCTTTTATATGTTATTACAACCTTTAATGTTCCAATATAAAGATTCAACAAAAAATATTCTTATTTTGTATGTGGACTTTTACCATTAGCTTAAACAATATCATCTTTAGATATACACTTGTATTTGAACAAGTATGAAGGCATTTCAAATTGGCTGAAATTTTTTCTTATTAGCATGAACTAATATATTATTTTTATACACCACAGTTGGATAACAATTAGGCATAAAGTGTTTTATTATTTCAGCCGTTGTTATTTTTTTATCTATTTTATTTTCTTCATGGAAGAAAATGCAGTCGATTTTAGGTAATTTACATGAAATTAAGATATTATCATACAATGTATGTCATAGGCAGATAATGCACAATCATAAGCTTAAAAGCATATCTTCAATCATCTGGACTAAAATCATTTTGATGACATTTGCTATCTGAAGATAAAACATATTCCTTGAATGGTGTTGGTGACACAATAACTTTGGTAAATGATCTACCAAATGTATTTTACACCTTCCCTCCTTCTAACCATTACACCCGGTCTTGTAACAGCAAAACATCCATATACATATGTACAAGGTATTAGACAGATGATCGACATAGAAGTTGAAATTTGCTATGAACATTTCATATTTTGGTAAAACATTTACCTGACTTCTACATAAATATTGATACATATTTAAAATCCTTCCATTCCATAGTCGTATGAGATCATGTACTGATGTTCCACATCTTTATTTGAACACCCGATTTTTATTATTATTTAATGTTTACATTAATTTAAAATTGATAGATATGTTCTTTTTACCTTGCATAGCAAAGTATCATTTTAATAGGTTGTGAGTGTATTAAACCTTGTCACAATAAACCGATTATACAGTTATTTCATAGAACATACTTATACTTTGGGCTCCTTTTAGGTACCTGTATATTTACTATATTAATGTAAACTATAATACAATCATTAACACAGTATCAATATATATGTTTAAAAAAATGTCTGTTTATTATCATCTGACCCGGAGGTTTAAGTTGACCTATAACCAACTTGCTTCGTCCGCCGTCGTCCCCCATGCACCGTCAGCCATGCGCCGTGCATAAACTTTTCACATTTCAATCTTCTCAATTCCACCAATGGGATTCAGCTCGCTCTTATCTGAAATGATTCTGGGATGGTATTGATAAAGGTGTTGTTATTTTTCGGGACAGTCCAAAATCCGCCATAGCACCCATCTTGCAAAATACATTTTAAACTTCTCCAGTTCCAGATGGAAATTGGTGAGGCTGTTAAGGAATGGAAGCCAACAAAGTGCTCAACCTTATTAAAACTTTGACATTGCAGCCACGGCGGCCATTGTGTAACATGATCATGGTTTTCTTGAACAACACCTTTTTCAAAATTCTCAATTTCCACCAGTGGCATATTCAGCTCAAACTTGGCTAGCTTCAGTGATCCTGAGATGGTCCCTCTTCTTAATCAGAAGTACTTGTCTGTATTTTGTGAAATTAAGTATGCATGTATTGCTTTTGTTATGCTTACAAGACAAGAATAAGAATATTACTCAATGGACATTATTGGATTTAGTTAAAATATGTTGATAAAGCATAACTGATTTTTGTAGTTGAGAAATTTGGTTTTCGCTTGTAAGGCATAATTTAGCAACATTTGTATGTACAACAATCTGTAAAATGACTTATCTATATTTTATATGTTTGGCAAATTTGACAGGGGTATTATCGTATGGTATAATGATCAACTGTCTAACATGAACGTTTGTACGGAAATGTCCTACATTTATTGACTAATTTCTGTGGGATTTGGTATGCATTACAATTAATTATTCAAATATTTGTATTGCCTTTAAACTGTTATTCTTAGGTCACCTGAGACAAAGTCTCAAGTGACCTTATTCTAATCGCCTTTTGTCCGTCGTTGTCCGTCGTCCGTTCTTCTCCGAAACCGCTGAACCAAATTGAATGAAATTTGGCAAGAAGCTTCCATGGCCAATGGTCAACCAAAATTGTGAATTATATGGTATCTACTCTCTACCCCCAAGGGGCCTGAAAGGCGGGGCCAAAAAGAGTCAAATTGACTTAAATTTCAAAAATCTTATTCTCAACTTCCAGATATGGTAGAATCAAATACTCACAGATAGAAAGGTCTTAAGATGCTTTACCAAAATTGTGATTTTCATGACCCTGGGGTCTCGTGTTTGCCCCTGGGGAGGGGGTCAACTTTGCTATAGTTTATATAGGAAAATAACATTTTTGAGTATCATTTGTTTCATTTCTATTGGAATTCATTCTTACTTGGTTAACATTATCGGCATGGGATGACAGTTTGATGGTATGCACATGTTGGCCTTGACAGACTCCAAGGGGCTGATGGGCGGGGCCAAAAAGGGTCATATTAGTTGAAAATTAAAAAATCTTCTCAAGACGCAAATAAGATAGAATCAAATACTTTTCACAGATGGAAGAGTCTTAATTAAGGTGCTTTACCAAAATTGTGAATTTCATGACCCTGGGGTCTCATTTTTGCTCCTAAGGAGGAGGTACCCTTCACTGTTGTCATAAGGAAATCATATTTTTGACTATCATTTGTGTCATTTCTATTGGAATTAGCAGTTGTGGAAGACAGTTTGCTGGTATGCAATTATTGGCCCTCAGGGGCTGGTGGGCAGGGTCAAAAAGGGTCAAATTTACAGAAATATTTCAAAACTCAGGTGACCATTAAGGCCCATGGGCCTCTTATTAATTAGATTTTTGTCCGGAGATCACCTACATTTTTCAATTGTTTTGTTTAAAACCTGGTAGCTTTTATAGCTATGAAATAAGTTTTTTGCAAAAGCTATTGTTCTTCTTTATTTCTGTGTTTGATATTTGCCCTGAAAGCCTACATAATGTCTACAAAGACTGATTTCTTTGACACTTGTATACTTTGTACTTTGTAGGCTTTATAATCATGAAATCAATGTATACCGTATTTGACCTAATAAAGGCGCCTGCCCTAATAAGGGCGCCCCTACCTTTTTCCAAGGAAATAAATCTTTGACTGAGTGTCAAAATGGTGTCAAAATGGTGTTCAAAAGTAATAATTCATGTGAAATATTTTGCTACTTTATGTGTTCAATTTTCCTCAGCAAATTAAGTAACTGAAACACATGTTTTCGCCACATTTTGTGTATTACTACAGGCTACAGATGACATGTCAGTGTAAAGAGCACCCAAAACTAAACACACATACAAATAATAACTTACCATCTTTATTTGAAGATAAATTAAAAACTTCATTCTTGTTGATAAATAACTTTTGTTCAGAACAGAAAGCTAGTAAAAGACATTGTAAATCAATTATTAGGTCAAAGAAAACGATGTCTGATATGATCTGGGAAATCACCTGTTTCTATAAATAGAACACAAAAGAGTTCCATTTGAACATCAATGGTGGACCACACGTTCTCTGGTCTAAAGATCAGCTGGCATGGTTTACAAGTTTACAGGAGTATTCAAGTGATGTTTAAGCTTAATATATGATAATGAATAGATATCTTCATCTGGAATATTTTTATGACTGAATATTTTACCGTTTCCACAACCTTGG
>NW_022979408.1:0-53714 GCF_902652985.1 Pecten maximus
TAAATGTTGCCGATTGTACAAACCAGTGTCTAATTCATTCCCAACTGGTGAACTGAGTGTGTCATCAACACCAAATGCACCAACAGGTTTCATGGGCCTGTCAACTGGTCCCTCGAGTTCTGGGGTATCATCAGGAATGCCTCCACTGGGTTCTACTGATAGAGATCAAACAGCACTTAAATCTGTGGCGTTGTCATCCACAACATCAGCGTCATCAAAACCATCTGTAAAGTCAACAGCGGAGCAGACAGCAAAGCCCAGCTCGTCGGGGACAAGCACAGGGCAGCCTGCTTCTGCTTCAGGGTCGAGTGAAGTCGGCTCAGGTAACTGTAATACACAACACATTGTTTGTAGTTTTTCAAAGAGGAATTCATTTGATGAGTGTGCAAGAAATTATTAGTGGTTTGAGACTTTGGACATTTTCGTTTTTGCAACTCAAAACATTGAGAAACAAAAATACTTCTGAAGTATACAAGACGGTTGTGTACCAAAATCAATTTTTATCTGGAAATTTAAAAAAAACTTTTCGTGGAACATTTTTTATTTTAATGACAATTTTAGCCCTCATCATCACCGCCAACAGAAATTGCATTTGTCTGTGGTCCGTCTTCCATCAATTTAAAAAAAATCTTTGTTACTGCTATTTCTCAGAAAGTGCTGTATAAATCTTTCTCAAACTCCATATCTGGGTTCTCCTTAGCATTTAGTTGTGCATGTTCCATTCTGGTACTGATATGAAGACAAGATGGCCGACGGGTGGACGTTTAGAATTTTGAGAGTTGAAGTTTGTTATAAAGCTTATTCTCAGAATTAAAGCTCTTCATTGATCATTCTCAAATTTCACCTGTACATTGTAGCCTCAGTTGTGTAGTTTCCATTTTTAAACTGATCAGAAAATAAGATGGCTGACAGAGGCGACTACTTTGAATTTTTTGACAGTTGAAGTTTGGTATCACCGTTTGTCAAAAAGTTTTTCATCATTCTTTCTCAAATTTTATCTGTAGATTCCCCTTCATCCATAATTGTCCATTTTCCATTTTGAGACTTACTGGGAAATAAGATGGGCAACAGGCAGCCATTTTGAATTTTCGACAGTAAAAGTGTTTTTTTGCCATTTCTCAGAGAGTTCTTCATGGATATTTCTTGAATTTCATTTAGATTCCGCTTATGTTTATTAAAGTTTGTTATTTCTTAGATAGTTCTTGATGGAATTTCTCAGATGTAGGTTCAGCATGTTTTCAAATGCTTTGGAAAAGATCAGTAGAGAAAAGATCAGTCTTACATAGATCATTCCACTTAAGATCATTCGATGGTGATGACTCGGCGTCTGGAATCCTTCGATGGCGATGACTCGGCGTCTGGAATCCTTCGATGGTGATGATTTGGCATCTGGAATCCTTCGATGGTGATGATTCGGCGTCTGGGATCTCTTGTTTCATGCCATTCAGCACAGTCTTTCCCTATTGAGTGTGTGATAAGTCATTCAATTAAGGACATGTTAGAGATATGTTATTCCTTTACATTTGCCAGCTTTATCAACATTTTTATTTGTCAGGATACTTCACAAACATACTGGTACATACTGTGATTTCTCTTTTAGATATAAAGAGTATAATTGAAGAAAACCAGAAGTTGAAAGACGAGAGGACATGTAAGATATGTATGGATGAGGAGGTCAGTATATTGTTTCTACCCTGTGGTCACATGGCTTGCTGTGCTGGCTGTTCTGTCAGTGTCAACGACTGTCCTATCTGCCGAGCAGACATCGCCCAGAGGGTAAAGGCTTACTGGAGTCTCTGACATTGTTAAACTGTGGTCTTATGATCGGGAAAATATACAAAGTTATTATAAATCATAAATCATTCATGATATTTCATTGTTTGCTTAAGTCAGTCATGTAGATGTGTGACTTTTCTTTTTATGAGGCTAGTTTTTATCTCGCCTGCGATGAAGTCCTAAAGCGAGTCAATGATAAATATTCCTGCGGCAATGGATAGTAGGTTGTTGCTGTGTGCGGTATATGTTGTCTGCTACGCTACATGTGCTTGGGTAATTTATAAGGTATAGGGGTCGGGTGGGGCCCTATGTCTGGGTAATTTGTCAGTATAACATATAGGGGTCGGGTGGGGCCCTATGTCTGGGTAATTAATCAGTATAAGGGTCAGGTAGGGCCCTATGTCTGGGTAATTTGTCAGTATAAGGGTCAGGTAGGGCCCTATGTCTGGGTTATTTGTCAGTATAACATATAGGGGTTAGGCAGGGCCCTATGTCTGGGTAATTATTCAGTATAAGGGTCAGGTAGGGCCCTATGTCTGGGTAATTAATCAGTATAAGGGTCAGGCAGGGCCCTATGTCTGGGTAATTATTCAGTATAAGGGTCAGGTAGGGCCCTATGTCTGGGTAATTAATCAGTATAAGGGTCAGGTAGGGCCCTATGTCTGGGTAATTAATCAGTATAGGGGTCGGGTGGGGCCCTATGTCTGGGTAGTTAATCAGTATAGGGGTCGGGTGGGGCCCTATGTCTAGGTAATTTATAAGGTATAGGGGTCGGGTGGGGCCCTATGTCTGGGTAATTAATCAGTATAGGGGTCGGGTGGGGCCCTATGTCTGGGTAGTTAATCAGTATAGGGGTCGGATGGGGCCCTATGTCTGGGTAGTTAATCAGTATAGGGGTCGGGTGGGGCCCTATGTCTGGGTAGTTAATCAGTATAGGGGTCGGGTGGGACCCTATGTCTGGGTAGTTAATCAGTATAGGGGTCGGGTAGGGCCTATGTCTGGGTAATTAATCAGTATAGGGGTCGGGTGGGGCCCTATGTCTGGGTAGTTAATCAGTATAAGGGTCGGGTAGGGCCCTATGTCTGGGTAGTTAATCAGTATAGGGGTCGGGTGGGGCCCTATGTCTGGGTAGTTAATCAGTATAGGGGTCGGGTGGGGCCCTATGTCTGGGTAGTTAATCAGTATAGGGGTCGGGTGGGGCCCTATGTCTGGGTAGTTAATCAGTATAGGGGTCGGGTGGGGCCCTATGTCTGGGTAGTTAATCAGTATAGGGGTCGGGTGGGGCCCTATGTCTGGGTAGTTAATCAGTATAGGGGTCGGGTGGGGCCCTATGTCTGGGTAGTTAATCAGTATAGGGGTCGGGTGGGGCCCTATGTCTGGGTAGTTAATCAGTATAGGGGTCGGGTGGGGCCCTATGTCTGGGTAGTTAATCAGTATAGGGGTCGGATGGGGCCCTATGTCTGGGTAGTTAATCAGTATAGGGGTCGGGTGGGGCCCTATGTCTGGGTAGTTAATCAGTATAGGGGTCGGGTGGAGCCCTATGTCTGGGTAATTTATAAGGTATAGGGGTCGGGTGGGCCCCTATGTCTAGGTAATTTATAAGGTATAGGGGTCGGGTGGGGCCCTATGTCTGGGTAATTTATAAGGTATAGGGGTCAGGTAGGGCCCTATGTCTGGGTAATTTATAAGGTATAGGGGTCAGGTGGAGCCCTATGTCTGGGTAGTTAATCAGTATAGGGGTCGGGTGGAGCCCTATGTCTGGGTAATTTATAAGGTATAGGGGTCGGGTGGGGCCCTATGTCTGGGTAATTAATCAGTATAGGGGTCGGGTGGGGCCCTATGTCTGGGTAATTAATCAGTATAAGGGTCAGGTAGGGCCCTATGTCTGGGTAATTTGTCAGTATAACATATAGGGGTCAGGTAGGGCCCTATGTCTGGGTAATTAATCAGTATAAGTGTCAGGTAGGGCCCTATGTCTGGGTAATTTGTCAGTATAACATATAGGGGTTAGGCAGGGCCCTATGTCTGGGTAATTAATCAGTATAAGGGTCAGGCAGGGCCCTATGTCTGGGTAATTAATCAGTATAAGGGTCAGGTAGGGCCCTATGTCTGGGTTATTTGTCAGTATAACATATAGGGGTTAGGCAGGGCCCTATGTCTGGGTAATTAATCAGTATAAGGGTCAGGCAGGGCCCTATGTCTGGGTAATTTGTCAGTATAACGTATAGGGGTTAGGCAGGGCCCTATGTCTGGGTTATTTGTCAGTATAACATATAGGGGTTAGGCAGGGCCCTATGTCTGGGTAATTTGTCAGTATAACGTATAGGGGTCAGGCAGGGCCCTATGTCTGGGTAATTAATCAGTATAAGGGTCAGGCAGGGCCCTATGTCTGGGTAATTAATCAGTATAAGGGTCAGGTAGGGCCCTATGTCTGAGGGGAAGGTGCCCTTTATTAATCTCTGTCTGTAATTTTAATATTTTTAGTGTGATTTACATGAAATTTGGTCAAGATGTTCAGTTTACACAGTTTTGTAGCTTGTTATTCGACCTTTAATTTGTGGTGTTGTATGTAATATAGTCATTATGAATTAATTAATGATCAATACAATTTTTCCTACCATGACGGTGTATGAAAGACGTCACAACCTAATTACGGGATGAGAATCATGAACATCAAGCCAAGTTCTGTTGAGTGTTACGTTTTGTTGAGCGAGATTTGTTTGTGCATATTTACATTCCTTATTGTATGTGCCTGCATATATAACCTATCTAGTAAACCAAATTGTAAAATTATACTTAGCTGCAGTTTACAGTGATTCTATCGGCGTGTGATGTACAGTAATTAACTGTAGTTTACAGTGATTCTATCGGCGTGTGATGTACAGTAATTAGCTGCAGTTTACAGTGATTCTATCGGCGTGTGATGTACAGTAATTAGCTGCAGTTTACAGTGATTCTATCGGCGTGTGATGTACAGTAATTAGCTGCAGTTTACAGTGATTCTATCGGCGTGTGATGTACAGTAATTAGCTGTAGTTTACGGTGATTCTATCGGCGTGTGATGTACAGTAATTAGCTGTAGTTTACAGTGATTCTATCGGCGTGTGATGTACAGTAATTAGCTGCAGTTTACAGTGATTCTATCGGCGTGTGATGTACAGTAATTAGCTGCAGTTTACAGTGATTCTATCGGCGTGTGATGTACAGTAATTAGCTGCAGTTTACAGTGATTCTATCGGCGTGTGATGTACAGTAATTAGCTGCAGTTTACAGTGATTCTATCGGCGTGTGATGTACAGTAATTAGCTGCAGTTTACAGTGATTCTATCGGCGTGTGATGTACAGTAATTAGCTGTAGTTTACGGTGATTCTATCGGCGTGGTATGTACAGTAATTAGCTGCAGTTTACAGTGATTCTATCGGCGTGTGATGTACAGTAATTAGCTGCAGTTTACAGTGATTCTATCGGTGTGTGATGTACAGTAATTAGCTGCAGTTTACAGTGATTCTATCGGTGTGTGATGTACAGTAATTAGCTGTAGTTTACAGTGATTCTATCGGCGTGTGATGTACAGTAATTAGCTGTAGTTTACGGTGATTCTATCGGTGTGTGATGTACAGTGTTCACAAAATCAAATCAGTGTTTACCTTCTCAGATCACGATTAAGAACAATTTTCTTTGCAAATGGTAATTTTCAGAAATTATCTTTTTAATTGACTGCAGAAAATACTACATGGATTTTTAGCTTATTTCAGATATCAGGTATCAACTGTTGTGCATTGGCCTTGAACATTTTTCACACAGAGTGATGAAACTTGTGTGGAATGACAAGTTGAAGGACCAATTATTCATATGTTTTAATTGAAATAAAATGCAAGATTGTCACCATCTTCAAAATCTTATTTTGACCTTATACATGTAACTACTATTAGCTGATTCACAATAATGACACCTTACATTCAAGTTTATGAGACCATTCCAAACACGTTTTGCTAATTTAAAGGACATTTGATTTACAAGATGGCGACCAAATCAATTGTTAGTAGATAAGCTACAAAATGATTGCGTATATTTTTGTTTATGGACGTAATTACTAGAGATTGAAACATTATTTATTTGGTGTAAAAAAAATTTAAAGATCCATCTGGTTGTGATGAAGAGGTTTGTGGTGAAGTTGTAATGAGTGGTAGATTCTTAATTAGGGCTTTTCACCAAAAGTGGTGAAAAGACCTATTGTTTCTGTTCTGTTTATTATTATTATTATTATTATTATTATTCTTCTTCTGCATTTTATTTTGTCACACAAGTTGTGGGAAAATGGTAAAATGTATGCCAAGTCAGGTATGCCTATTGTATATGGCATGAGTTGAAGGGGTGACAGCAACATCTTCAAGTAGGTAAAGAAACCAAGATGGCCGCAATGACGTCATACCTCAAAAGTTTAAAATGGCCATAACTCGAAAAGTATTCAAGAAACAAGAGTAATGTTATGATATTATGTTACAGTAACTTTGGGGCTAACTTTTATAAACTTACAAGTTAAAGGTCAGAGGTCAAATAAAAAAGCTCGCCTGGGGGTCAAGTTAGTCTATTTTTAGAAAATCTTCATTTTTCAATCTTTTTCCAAAAAATTATTCTCAGTATGATGTAGAATGTCATTCTGATGAATTTGATGTGTTTAGTTTTTATGTAACACATGCGGTTTCCGGTATACGCCATTTTGAATTTCCCCCTATATATTCTATATTAAAAATAGTTTTACATTTTAAACTTCTTCTCAAGTTCCACAAGTGGCATTCAGCTCAATCTTAGCTGAAATAATCCTTGGATTGTCCTGGCCAAGTTCTGTTATTTTTTAAGTTTGTTTGAAATACAAGATGGCCGCCATGACGTCATGTATTAAAAAGCTTAAAATGCCCATAATTCAAAAAGTTTTCATTTTACAGGGGTCATGTATTTAAGTTATTTGTAGTTAATGCCTGACTCTAGCTTTTACTCTCAAAACGTTTTAGGTTCAGAGGTCAAATAAAAGCGTTCGTTATGGGGTCAAATTAGTCTATTTTTAGAAAATCTTCATTTTTCAATCTTTTTCCAAAAAATTATTCTTAGTATGATGTAGAATGTCATTCTGATGAATTTGATGTGTTTAGTTTTTATGTAACACATGCGGTTTCCGGTATACGCCATTTTGAATTTCCCCCTATATATTCTATATTAAAAATAGTTTTACATTTTAAACTTCTTCTCAAGTTCCACAAGTGGCATTCAGCTCAATCTTAGCTGAAATAATCCTTGGATTGTCTTGGCCAAGTTATGTTATTTTTTAAGTTGATTTGAAATCCAAGATGGCCGCCATGACGTCATGTATTAAAAAGCTTAAAATGCCCATAATTAAAAAAGTATTCATTTTACAGGGGTCGGGTAATTATGTTATTTGTAGTTAATGCCTGGCTCTAGCTTTTACTCACTAAAAGTTTTAGGGTCAGAGGTCAAATTAAAGCGTTCGCTATGGGGTCAAATAAGTCTATTTTTAGAAAATCTTCATTTTTTAATCTTTTTCCAAAAAAAGAAATTTAAGTATGATTCAAAATGTTATTCTGATGATTTTCATGTTTTTTGGTGTTTCGGTAACGTTTACCATTAACGCGGAACGCCATTTTGAATTAATTTGGCATCTGATATATAACGGCATCTGAGATATAACGTTAGTTGGACGAGGGGAGATAACTCGTACAAGGCTGTAGGAGTTATTTCCCTTCGTCCACTCCTTTGTTGAAATGTAATATCTCAGATGCCAGATTAACCAAAACTAGAATGTGGATGACGTATCAAGTGTTCTAAAATAGTTTTTTTTATGTTTGGAAATACCAAGCCTTTAGGTCATTTATGCTAAATAGTGAAAAGCCCGTCAAATTGTTCCGAAACAATTTCTAGTTTAACTGTGTTTTTGTACATCTGTTCCACTGTATATATATATATATTACATGCCCTGTTATCACATCATTACAGTAAGGGGCCTCAGATGGGGGCTCTCACTGCTAACTGTAATATACATACTTTATAAACATGTGTATATATCATGTAACTGAGAATTTTCTCAAGGATATCTGCAAGGTGCAGCGAGAAGGAAGAAGCATTTTGATACTTCAATGTCTTACAGAGGTAGATATATATATATACAGTACTGTATAATACAGTACCTGGTAATCCTAATTGTCTTACAGAGGTAGATACATATATATATATAATACAGTACCTGGTAATATAATACAGTACGTGGTAATATAATACAGTACTTGGTAATCCTAATTGTCTTACAGAGGTAGATACATGTATATATAATACAGTACCTGGTAATCCTAATTGTCTTACAGAGGTAGATACATGTATATATAATACAGTACCTGGTAATCCTAATTGTCTTACAGAGGTAGATACATGTATATATATAATACAGTACCTGGTAATCCTAATTGTCTTACAGAGGTAGATACATGTATATATATAATACAGTACCTGGTAATATAATACAGTACCTGGTAATCATAATTGTCTTACAGAGGTAGATACATATATATATATATATAATACAGTACCTGGTAATCCTAATTGTCTTACAGAGGTAGATACATGTATATATAATACAGTACCTGGTAATCCTAATTGTCTTACAGAGGTAGATACATGTATATATAATACAGTACCTGGTAATATAATACAGTACGTGGTAATATAATACAGTACCTGGTAATCCTAATTGTCTTACAGAGGTAGATACATATATATATATAATACAGTACCTGGTAATCCTAATTGTCTTAATGGGAGGAACATTTCACCAAATTGATTTTGACATTATGCAAGAGTTATAGTTGAATTATATTAATCTTTATTGTAAATAAAATTATGTTATTGATTAAAAATGATGTACAATTTCACCTTTGACCTCTTAAATCTTTAGAGCATAGACAGTATATAATAGGATACACAAAGGAAATCTACAATTTCACCTTTGACCTCTAGCAGCCTGTATATTAAATCTTTAGAGCATACACAGTATATAGTAGGATACACACAGGAAATGTACAATTTCACCTTTGACCTCTAGCAGCCTGTATATTAAATCTTAAGAGCATACACAGTATATAGTAGGTTACACAAAGGAAATGTACAATTTCACCTTTGACCTCTAGCAGTCTGTATATTAAATCTTTAGAGCATACACAGTATATAGTAGGATACACACAGGAAATGTACAATTTCACCTTTGACCTCTAGCAGCCTGTATATTAAATCTTTAGAGCATACACAGTATATAGTAGGATACACACAGGAAATGTACAATTTCACCTTTGACCTCTAGCAGCTTGTATATTAAATCTTAAGAGCATACACAGTATATAGTAGGATACACACAGGAAATGTATTCCACATTGATGAGAATTTATAATAACTTTGACCCGTGACCTTTATACTGACCTTTGACATAACTGTGTAATAAAGTATAGATATGTAGTCATGGGACGGGTCATACTCGGGAGAGGCTATTTTTGACACAAACGCAAGTTTGAGTCTATGTCAGCGCTTTTGAGGTGTAGCTGACAAAATCTACGATGCCCTCTGGCGGATACTGCCTTGGCCAATCTAACCGTTGCTTTACAGTAACTGCGTAATGCTATGCAGTAAATATTTGTAAATATCGTAAATATTCACGATAAAAAATGACATATAGTAAAGTTCAGCTATAAAAAAAATTACCTTTTGTTTTGTTGACACAAACGTAGACACAAACGTAAGTTTGAGTCTATGTCAGCGCTTTTGAGGGCTCTGGCGGATACTGCTGTTGGCCAATCTAAACGTTGCTTTACAGTAACTCCGTAATGTTATGCAGTAAATATTTGTTTAACTTCACGATAAAAAATGACATACAGTGAAGTTCAGCTATTAAAAAAAATCACCTTTTGTTTTGTTGTATTTTAGAAGCTGACAGGACAATGTGTTGTTTTTTTTGGCATTTTCGTTCGCTCTGACACAACTTCCACTGCCACTTCACAATCATATTCTATCGCAAAAAAAAATAGTCCCGTGACTTACGGAGTCAAATGCAACACTGCAGTTTCGTTAGATATATGACAAAACAACAGAACCTCACAAATAGATAGTTTTCAAAGTATTTAATTTAAGTATGTTCTGTCGATGATACGTAAGAATATTTTTCCGCGTTGAACGCATTAGATTTCACGCGGAATGATACAATCGACTTTTCGCTGGCGCCATATGACCCGGAAGAAAAATCTACTAACATCACGCTGAATTTTCATCATCGACATCGATGTGTTATTTTGTACATTGAAAAATCACTCATCCAGCATCCGATTTTGTCCGCCATCTTTCAGTAATGTAAACAATAATAAAAGAAAGAGTAGGTGATCAAACCCAACTTTGAATGTCATTTTCTCACTGAAATATTAACTTGCATGTGATTGATGTAGTCTGCAGATGGTTAGATTATATAGGCCTAGATGTTTTTTTACGAAAGAAAAAAAGTTGTCTATTCATCATGACAATATCACAACAACGGCAGTCGAGTACCATACGCATGTTTGCAAATAAAAAGTTAAATAAATTCTCACTGAATAGGGTTTCGAAATGTCAAATGGACTTGTGAATATTATTATTGACTTCGGATCTATTGATTATATCCTACGTAATGCACATGAAGTTTTTCGTTTACAGAACGCGTACCGCATTAACGTGGCTGTCTGCATGCAGATGTAGACGTCACTGAAAATTTCATCTCTAATTATAGCAACTGATTCTTTTTTTCTAATATTCGTGATGGTTTAAAAAAAAATAGAAAATGATCTATCATTATCATTTGAAATATTACAAAACAGTCGAAGCATATTATAAAAAAGAAAGGGGTCTACGATGTACATCTACATAGACCTTTATTATGTTTGGTGGAGTTTTGAACGCTTCAGGGACGGTTAAAGGGCAGTAACTCTTTAGAAAACACCATTTTTCATGGAAATGTACTGATTGCTAAATTTAACCAGAGATATTTAAAGGCAGTGGAAATGTTATATTCCTACATCTGCGGTTTTTTCTGTCTTAAATCATTTCAGCTTCTGAATTAAATTAACCTTTAAACTAATGCACCGTAAAGTATTGATAAATCAATGCAAATAATTTATTATAACTTAGATTTATTATTATTATTTAATCTTTTTTTTCTTTACAACACTAGTACATATTATTTGAGAAGAACAGCAAAAATTACTAAGTTCATTATTCTTCTAAACAACAAAAATTTGTAAAACTTTTTTGTGTTGTGCATATATCCTATTGTGAAATAACTAAAGATAATAGTATTGTCTTGGTGGCTGTTACATACTATATCATAGGTTGAGTTAATTAATTATTTTCTTCTTGTCAATTATGGTAAATGGTGAAAACACATTTTTTTCATTTAAATTGTTAAGTCGGTTTAATGTTCAAATTCAGATTAATTTAATTAAAGCAACTATTAATAATGTATATATGTGTTAACTTTTCTGACAAAGTCTTCAAGTAACCTGATTATATTTGACAGAGAATCAAAATAAGTAATTTTGTTGTTAAGAATAGTGGGCTTAGCCATTTACAACTGTTTAGATTCTACTTAATAAGGTTTGATTTTTAACATTTTGGCAAATTTATCTTGTCAATATCCAATTTAGTTTTAAAGATAGGCAGTACTTCCATTTTTATGAAAATAAAAATTACTTCAGTGTTCTAATAATTTAAACACATGAACAATTGAAAGAAATACATTTGTATGAAAAGCATTCATAATGGACTTTGAAGAATGCTACTACATGTACAGTTCATCCAGTTTGGGCATTCGAACTACATTTTCATCTGACAGATGCTGCAGATTAAAAAAAAAACCTCTGATTTTGAAATCGATGATATCAATACATATAGCTACATTCACATCTCACTAACATTAATTAACATGATATACATGTATATACCATACCTACATATATATATGTATCATGCAGTTACAGTTATGTATATGGTACATATACTATTGCGGAGAATATTTGATGCAATGTACATAAGTGAAAAACAAAATTCCACTTCAAATTGATTTGAACTGTACATGTGAATGAATGTGTTTTTGTTGTATAGATTATTCGTAGCTACACAGTATGGAGTGTAAACATATAACGTAGAGTGCTATATGAAAATCGTGTTCACTCTAATGAGCGATTAAGAAACTGTCTCAAGTCTGAGCTGATATGAGCATGTAATTCTAAGTTTTGAATATAGTGCTTAGTTTAATGTGCCCGTCGTGATGGTATACCCTGCCCTGTCTACATCCGCATTCTACGCTTCCAGAGTCTGTTTATCAGACCCAGGTGTTTTTAACCCACCATCATCAGATGGTGGGCTATTCATCAATCAAATCGCCCTGCGTCAGTGGTCCGTCCGTCCCTCCATCCGTAAACAATTCTTGTTATCGCTATTTCTCAAAGTACTGAAGGGATCTTCTAAAATTTCATAGGTTTCTCTTGGTTTCTAGTTATGCATATTGCATTTTGAGACCAATCGGAAAACAATATGGCCGACAGACAGCCATCTTAGGTTTTGACAATTGAAGTTTGTTATTGCTATTTCTCAGAAAGCACTGAATTGATCTTTCTCAAATTTCATATGTAGGTTCCTCTTGGTGCTAACATTAGTTATGCATATTGCATTTTGAGACCAATCGGAAAACAATAAGGCCGACAGGCAGCCATCTTGGATTTTGTCAATTGAAGTTTGTTATCACTATTTCTCAGAAAGTGTTGACGGGATCTTTTTCAAATTTCATAAGTAGGTTCCCCTCGGTGCCTAGTTATGCATATTGCGTTTTGAGACTAATCGGAAAACAACATGGCCGACAGGCAGCCATCTTGGATTTGGACAATTGAAGTTTGTTATCGCTATTTCTCAAAAAGTGCTGAAGGGATCTTTCTCAAATTTGATATGTAGGTTCCCCTTGGTGGGTGGTTATGCATATTGCATTTTGAGACCAATCGGAAAACAATATGGCCGACAGGCAGCCATCTTAGGTTTTGACAATTGAAGTTTGTTATTGCTATTTCTCAGAAAGCACTGAAAATTTCATATGTAGGTTCCTCTTGGTGCTTACATTAGTTATGCATATTGCATTTTGAGACCAATCGGAAAACAATATGGCCGATAGGCAGCCATCTTGGATTTGGACAATTGAAGTTTGTTATCACTATTTCTCAGAAAGTGCTGAAGGGATCTTTCTCAAATTTTATATGTAGGTTCCCCTCGGTGCCTAGTTATGGATATTGCATTTTGAGACTAATCGGAAAACAACATGGCCGACAGGCAGCCATATTGTATTTTGACAATTGAAGTTTGTTATCGCTATTTTACAGAAGGAACTGAAGGGATAGAACAATCTGCCACAAAATATCATTCAAAACCTTGACATAACATCATTCAAACCAGGGCTCACACACACGATAAAATCCTAAAACAATCACACAAATGTTTTTAACCTGAGCTCTCTCTTATCTAAAAGCTGGTAGCTAGATGGGGCGCTACATCAAATGTATAAATATTTTTTCAAATGCTAATGATAATGATATTTGTGAAGCGCTTATAGGCATGGGATCCTCAAAAGTTTGAAAAGAAAGGCCTCATTAATTTTACAGGTAATCTAGGACCTTCATATTACATCTACAACTACGTATACATTAACCCATTGAAGATGTCAAATAAGATTACCCGAGTACCTATTCTGACAATTAGCTGCCAAGACGCACTTGCAATCAAAAGTAGATATGAATTTCTTTTCTTGCCAATATTTTGTCCTAGTCCTAATCATGTATTGGTGATGTTCCATACAAAGTTGACCATGTCCCCACTAAACAAAAGCAGTTAAAATAATTTGTTTTCGTTTGTGTCTTCAGTACTTTCAGTACTTTGATTTGTATCTGACAATTATTTTTTTGTGACGTAGGTCCGCGCCTACCCCCTGTGGTCTAGATCACCGTGTATTACTGTACATGTATATAACTTCAAGGTTCTGTTGATAGAGATTTTTACGTGTATTTTAACTCGTGTGCTATTAATGAAGCGATTTCAGTCTTAGAGCCTTATATTTTTACAAGCATTCAGTGAGCTACATATAATGTATTTGGTGACGATTTTTCAAATATTCATAAAATCACATTTTCTGAGGCTAATCAGTTTTAAGTGCATGGATATTTTCACCTGTCGGTTTCTAATTGGCCACCTCAAATCTACATTAATAGTAACCAAATCTATAAGAGAGTTGTATATCTTGACCAAACCCTGATCAAGTCTGGAAACAAGTGCTCTCGCCTTTATATAGTTACTAGTGAAATATCGAAAATTTTACTAGTGAAAAATAACACTTTTTCCGATTTGACCAATCAAGGCACTGCTTACAAATGACAATGTGAGAACTTTAAAATTGTCCTGATACATTTTGCTATAAAATGTAATAAACAGAATATCCAATAGTATCTTCAGTAATACTAAATATGTTTCACTCGTGTGGCTAACATTTTTGTTTAAGATGGCCAACAGGCAGCCATTTTGATTATTTCTGTCCTCTATCCTCTATATACAGTAATTAGTTTTTGTGGGAGTCAAACATTACATTTTTTTTAGTGTCAACGTTTTGTTAATGCCTATACCATATTTAGTTTTATGATTTTATGTACACATGTTGGACATGGTTTTCATTGCATCCATATACGTTTTCTATTTACAATAAAGATAACATTTTATAATGTTTTTTGTTTTGTATTTCCAAGAACTGCTGGGAACAGTAGAGTAGCCATATTGTGTAATTGATACATATAATTTGCCCAAAAACTCTCCGATCTACATTCCAATATCTTTTCCGAAAAATCTGATCTACATTCCAATTTCTTGTACGAAAACTCCCGTCTTCATTCCAATTTCTTGTCCGAAAATTCTCCCGTCTTCATTCCAATTTCTTGTCCGAAAACTGTCCGATTTGTATTCCAATTTCTTGCCGGAAACTTTCCGATCTGTATTCCAATTTCTAGTCCGAAAACTCCGATTTGCGTTTCAATTTCTTGTCCGAAATCTCGCCGATCTTTAATCCAATTTAAGCCTTAACTTTCCCAGTCACAAGTTTTAAAATTATTTATTAACGTCTTACATGTATGACAAAAAACAGCGTCGTATTTAACAGGGAATACCATCGCTATTATTTTACAGAACATATCGCCACAATTGTTTTATAGAGAATGCCGGCATCAAAACTTATTTTTGTGTAATCGGGGTAATTCAAATTCAACATGTTTAGGACAAAATATTGATTGCAGGTATGCGTTTTCTGCATCAACGATGGAATTAACCATTCAAATGTAGGTCAAATCTGAGTAAATTAAGTCGCAACTTTGTCAAATCTGGGTTTAGTCACATCTAGGTCAAATCTGGGTGAAGTCACATCTAGGTCAAATTAATCTGGCTTACGGATCATCTTGGTCAAATCTATCTGACGTACGGCACATCTAGGTCAAATTAATCTTACTGAAGGCACATCAAGGTCAAATTAATCTTGAGGCACATCTAGGTAAAAAAAATGTGGCTGACGGCACGTCTAGGTCTAATAAACTGGATTAAGACATCTGGGTCAAATAATCTGACTTAAGGCACAACTAGGTCAAATTAATGTGGGTGAGGTCACATCTTGGTCAAATTAATGTGGGTGAGGTCACATCTAGGTCAAATTAATGTGGGTGAGGTCACATCTAGGTCAAATTAATGTGGGTGAGGTCACATCTTGGTCAAATTAATGTGGGTGAGGTCACATCTTGGTCAAATTAATGTGGGTGAGGTCACATATTGGTCAAATTAATCCGGGTGAGGTCACATCTTGGTCGAATTAATCTGGGTGAGGTCACATCTTGGTCAAATTAATCTGGCTTACATTTGTACGACACATCTAGGTCAAATTAATCTTGGTTAAGTCACATCTGGGTTAAATCTAAGCTAAGTCACCTCCTCCAAACGAGAACATGATGACAGTGTTTCACAACAAGGAACTGATTGAACAAGCGTATTAAACTGTATAAGGACACGTTTCAGACGACCAGCTCTCCCTGTAAGTCCGACATAACGTTCTCTCGCTTTCTACAGTTCTAGGAAAATTCGCAATTCAAAACCTCTAGTTAGGGATTTCTATTTTAGATGGAATCCCTATTGTTTTCGTTATGTTTTTTCTTCGTATCATTATTATCCTTAACACTTCTTTTGAACACTTTAAATCCAAAAAGAGAACGGATAAAATTTTCATATTATAGTAAATGATAGCGAACACTGATGACGCATGAAGCATTTGATTATCATAAGTTCAAAGTTCAAGGTCACAGATCTAAAAATAGATTTTAAAAAATGTTTTTTGAACAACCATAACTTCATAAAGGATCGTTCTATTACAGGAGTGCTCAATGTGTCATGTAGATCATGGTTGGGGCAAACCTCTTCTCCTTGACATGTTATCAGAGAATGTGTCAAGGTCGACCTCGCTATGGATTCAAAATTAGGTCAAAAATTAAAGTCACGAACTGAGTCATGTTCTCATTTAATATTAAAGAGCATGATCCACTGAGATGGAATGTACACATTTTTTGATCATCGGATGAAAAATGTCGGACATATAACACTTTGAAAAAAAAATACTGCCAAAATTCAAAACTCATTAAAATGGATTAAAAATGATTCAGCTACTTCATTCATACACATACAGACTTGCTATTTGGAACAACAGTAGCATGTAAGAATATCTACAAACGAAGCTACTTTTCATCGACATTGACCTTTATTCAAGGTCGGCAAAGGTCAGATAAAAAATCTTTCAAATCAGGTTCTTTTTCCGGTCGTTTTATTTCTTTACGCTTAATGCGTTGTATATATAGTGCATGGTTGGGGCTAACTATTCTCCGTAAAATGTTATCAGAAAATGTGTCAAGCTCAAGGTCCAAGTACAAGTTCAAATAAAGGCCAAAAATTTAGTTTTTAAGTATATCAAATGCAATAAAAAGAAAATTGAATGGTTTTCCGTTTAATATCACATATATTTCACTCGTATGACAGAACATTTCGATATTTTCACTCGTGCGAAACCATTCAATATCCTCTATATATTTGGGAGAACCTGATTCACTGAGACGAAATGTGAAAGTTTTATGGTCGTGCAATAAAAATGGCACCGGAATGGCACTTTTAAAAGTGTTAGTTTTCCTGCCAAAATTCGAATTTCTCCAAAAATGAACTTAATTTCCCTTTTCTCCTATATCTTTACACATACAGATTTGATATTTAGCACATCGATAGCATGTACGGTGGCCTACAAAACGCATTGCTTTTCATTGACCTTGACCTTCGTTCAAGGTCACAAAGATCAAAAATCGAAAATTTCATATCATATATAGATGAAATTTGTTCTTATGAAGATGTGTGCAACGTTTCAAGGTCAAATCACCAAAAATAATACAGACACGCCACCTTGAAAAACGTTTTACGATGTACAGTATTTACAATGCCCAACACGTGCCCAACACGTGTTTAACACGTCAACCCACTCAAAAAGGGCAATGTACCTAAGGCGAAGTCACCTGTTTAGGTCTACTCTCCGTGGCGTCTTTTAACACGAGGAAATAAAAGAATATGAATATTTAAAATTAGATATCTATCAACGGACCATTCTTATCAATATGTTGTATGCTAGGGGCAGATACGTATAGGCACAGATGGCTTAAAAGGTCAACATTTAACCTAAAGAAGCTAACCAGTTGCCAACCAATTAGTAAATGGGATAAAGAGGACCTTAACCCCGATAACCTATTTCTGTTTTCTGTATACTAGAACACCTCTTTATTTGGTCCCTTTACTGACGACTCCTGTCTCTCTACATTACATCCCCGATAACCTATTTCTGTTTTCTGTATACTAGAACACCTCTTTATTTGGTCCCTTTACTGACGACTCCTGTCTCTACATTACATCCCCGATAACCTATTTCTGTTTTCTGTATACTAGAATACCTCTTTATTTGGTCCCTTTACTGACGACTCCTGTCTCTCTACATTACATCCCCGATAACCTATTTCTGTTTTCTGTATACTAGAATACCTCTTTATTTGGTCCCTTTACTGACGACTCCTGTCTCTCTACATTACATCCCCGATAACCTATTTCTGTTTTCTGTATACTAGAATACCTCTTTATTTGGTATATCCCTTTACTGACGACTCATGTTTTTCTACATTAAAGTATCAGTAACGCCGCGTGCAGAATAGTTCATACTGTCGTCCATTTAACTGTTCATGTATTTTACAACAGTCGGGAATAATGAATATTTATTCAGTATACATCTACCATGCTTATGAAAACGATTTGGCAAATCTTTTATCATTATTATTCTCATCTTATTTTGATTTTTTTTTTTCAAAACAATGTTTACCTTCGGCGCTGAAATATTGTCTCTTTAACTTACTTCCATTAGTTCGTAGTCTTTCTTTTAACTTTTTTCTTTCAATTTTAAATATTGTTTACGTAGAGCTGTAACATGGTAATTAAACCCGGGCTGATCTAATGAACTAGGGGGCTCACCAGTTTTATTATTGGACGAGTTTCTTAGAAAAAAAATGGCTGCATAGTTCCAAGTAAAACATCAGTAAAATGACTGGTATCAATATAATCTTGATTTAATTCGTCACTGATTGATTAAAAATGAGTTCTTTATTAAGCCTAAATTACCTAAGTATAGCTATGGTATGTTATCATTCTGGTATTGGTGTTCACCATGTGGACTATTTGTTGGCAGGGATATGGCATGTGAGTGTCTGAAACAAAATGATCCGTCGGAACAAAACATGTGAACGGACTTACAAGACATGACCATAGGGCGATGGATTGGGAGATAATTCCAATACCTACTCAGAAGAGGGCGCTTACAGGGAGAAAGTTTTTACAAAAGAACCCATGCATTTCATATCAGAACAGTAAATTTTCAATGATCAGTTTCCCAGAGACCATCCGTTGAGAATTGACATTTTCACTTTCAGTGTCTAAATTCAGCGTTGAAAACTGATCCAGGGTCAATTTCCAAAGGGGGTTCATTTTCAACGTTACACCGGCAATAAAGATGATGTAGATAAGGGTGACATTTCGTTGCATACTACACGTACATTTCTTATTAATCGACAATAAATAAAATGCTGAAAAATGCAGACTGTGGGACATTATAGGAAAACACTTTTAGGAAAAGAAATCAAGGAGCTCTATGGGAGTGTGGATAAACAGAATCAAGGAGCTCTATGGGAGTGTGGATAAACAAAATCAAGGAGCTCTATGGGAGTGTGGATAAACAAAATCAAGGAGCTCTATGGGAGTGTGGATAAACAAAATCAATGAGCTCTATGGGAGTGTGGATAAACAAAATCAAGGAGCTCTATGGGAGTGTGGATAAACAAAATCAAGGAGCTCTATATGGAGTGTGGATAAACAAAATCAAGGAGCTCTATGGGAGTGTGGATAAACAAAATCAAGGAGCTCTATATGGAGTGTGGATAAACAAAATCAAGGAGCTCTATGGGAGTGTGGATAAACAAAATCAAGGAGCTCTATATGGAGTGTGGATAAACAAAATCAAGGAGCTCTATGGGAGTGTGGATAAACAAAATCAAGGAGGTCCAGAAGAGCTTAGATAAAAGGCCGATGACTGATACGACTGATAAAAATAAACGGATATAACGCCAAGCTATATAGGGTGCTTACAGGTGAGGTGGCTCCGTTATTGAGCTACTGTTAATGTTATCTATATATAGCAATTTACCTTATTACCAGTTACACCCGGAATATACCCTAGCGGCTATACAGCTGGTTGATAGAGCGTAACCGGACTTTACATACAGTGTAATAAACACAGTGTAGCTTGTGTCACAGATCAGGTCTACCCGTATAGAACATTGATTTTTGAACAACCTGCTTCAGCCGACAGTGACCGATAATATTCTACATAGGTCAGCAACACCTGACCAGGTAAGCTGTCATTAGTTTGTCAATCAATACCAAGTCGTGTTTGGTGTCGGCCATATTTCAATTTATCAATATAACGTGGTGGACTGACAGCTGTATACATACAAGTGTGGTGAGGCGGTCCGCCATATTTTATGTAAGTATAGGGTATAACTCGGTCCTCTTTATTTGATGTAGATGTTATTACTACGGTGTGATAGATACTACAGTACCTATGTAGGATTCTAAAGTAAAAGTTAAACACTTTAAACCGAGACAATCGATCGTCCATATTAATAATAGTGTACTGCATCAGTTTTTAACACCAGGCCAAAGGAGTAAACAAATGCGGAGAGTATTGTCAACGTACAGGTACAGGACCAGTGTCTCCCTGTAAACATACTACACGACAGGTTTCTGTGAGGTAATTGTACAGGACCAGTGTCTCCCCTGTAAACATACTACACGACAGGTTTCTGTGATGTAAATGTACAGGACCAGTGTCTCCCCTGTAAACATACTACACGACAGGTTTCTGTGATGTAAATGTACAGGACCAGTGTCTCCCCTGTAAACATACAACACGACAGGTTTCTGTGAGGTAAATGTACAGGACCAGTGTCTCCCCTGTAAACATACAACACGACAGGTTTCTGTGCGGTAAATGTACAGGACCAGTGTCTCCCCTGTAAATATACTACAGGACAGGTTTCTGTGCGGTAAATGTACAGGACCAGTGTCTCCCCTGTAAACATACAACACGACAGGTTTCTGTGAGGTAAATGTACAGGACCAGTGTCTCCCCTGTAAACATACAACACGACAGGTTTCTGTGAGGTAAATGTACAGGACCAGTGTCTCCCCTGTAAACATACTACACGACAGGTTTCTGTGAGGTAAATGTACAGGACCAGTGTCTCCCCTGTAAACATACTACACGACAGGTTTCTGTGAGGTAAATGTACAGGACCAGTGTCTCCCCTGTAAACATACTACAGGACAGGTTTCTGTGAGGTAAATGTACGGGACCAGTGTCTCCCCTGTAAACATACAACACGACAGGTTTCTGTGAGGTAAATGTACAGGACCGATGTCTCCCCTGTAAACATACTACACGACAGGTTTCTGTGAGGTAAATGTACAGGACCAGTGTCTCCCCTGTAAACATACAACACGACAGGTTTCTGTGAGGTAAATGTACAGGACCGATGTCTCCCCTGTAAACATACTACACGACAGGTTTCTGTGAGGTAAATGTACAGGACCAGTGTCTCCCCTGTAAACATACTACAGGACAGGTTTCTGTGCGGTAAATGTACAGGACCAGTGTCTCCCCTGTAAATATACTACAGGACAGGTTTTTGTGAGGTAAATGTACGGGACCAGTGTCTCCCCTGTAAACATACTACACGACAGGTTTCTGTGAGGTAAATGTACGGGACCATTGTCTCCCCTGTAAACATACTACACGACAGGTTTCTGTGAGGTAAATGTACAGGACCAGTGTCTCCCCTGTAAACATACTACACGACAGGTTTCTGTGAGGTAAATGTACAGGATCGGTGTCTCCCTGTAAACATACTACACGACAGGTTTCTGTGAGGTAAATGTACAGGACCAGTGTCTGCCCTGTAAACATACTACAGGACAGGTTTCTGTGAGTTAAATGTACAGGACCAGTGTCTCCCCTGTAAACATACAACACGACAGGTTTCTGTGAGGTAAATGTACAGGACCAGTGTCTCCCCTGTAAACATACTACACGACAGGTTTCTGTGAGGTAAATGTACAGGACCAGTGTCTCCCCTGTAAACATACAACACGACAGGTTTCTGTGAGGTAAATGTACAGGACCAGTGTCCCCCCTGTAAACATACTACACGACAGGTTTCTGTGAGGTAAATGTACCGGACCAGTGTCTCCCCTGTAAACATACTACACGACAGGTTTCTGTGAGGTAAATGTACAGGACCAGTGTCTCCCCTGTAAACATACAACACGACAGGTTTCTGTGAGGTAAATGTACAGGACCTGTGTCTGCCCTGTAAACATACTACAGGACAGGTTTCTGTGAGGTAAATGTACAGGACCAGTGTCTCCCTGTAAACATACAACACGACAGGTTTCTGTGAGGTAAATGTACAGGACCAGTGTCTCCCCTGTAAACATACAACACGACAGGTTTCTGTGAGGTAAATGTACAGGACCTGTGTCTCCCCTGTAAACATACAACACGACAGGTTTCTGTGAGGTAAATGTACAGGACCAGTGTCTCCCCTGTAAACATACAACACGACAGGTTTCTGTGAGGTTGATGTACAGGACCAGTGTCTCCCCTGTAAATATACTACAGGACAGGTTTCTGTGAGGTAAATGTACAGGACCAGTGTCTCCCCTGTAAACCTACTACACGACAGGTTTCTGTGAGGTAAATGTACAGGACCAGTTTCTCCCCTGTAAACATACAACACGACAGGTTTCTGTGAGGTAAATGTACAGGACTAGTGTCTCCCCTGTAAACATACAACACGACAGGTTTCTGTGAGGTAAATATACAGGACTAGTGTCTCCCCTGTAAACATACAACACGACAGATTTCTGTGAGGTAATTGTCGAGGACCAGTGTCTCCCCTGTAAACATACAACACGACAGGTTTCTGTGAGGTAAATGTACAGGACTAGTGTCTCCCCTGTAAACATACAACACGACAGGTTTCTGTGAGGTAAATGTACAGGACCAGTGTCTCCCCGGTAAACATACTACAGGACAGGTTTCTGTGAGGTAAATGTACAGGACCAGTGTCTCCCCTGTAAACATACAACACGACAGGTTTCTGTGAGGTAAATGTACGGGACCAGTGTCTCCCCTGTAAACATACAACACGACAGGTTTCTGTGAGGTAAATGTACAGGACCAGTGTCTCCCTGTAAACATACTACACGACAGGTTTCTGTGAGGTAAATGTACAGGACCAGTGTCTCCCCTGTAAACATACAACACGACAGGTTTCTGTGAGGTAAATGTACAGGACCAGTGTCTGCCCTGTAAACATACTACACGACAGGTTTCTGTGAGGTAAATGTACAGGACCAGTGTCTCCCCTGTAAACCTACTACACGACAGGTTTCTGTGAGGTAAATGTACAGGACCAGTGTCTCCCCTGTAAACATACTACACGACAGGTTTCTGTGAGGTACAATGTAAATGTACAGGACCAGTGTCTCCCCTGTAAACATACTACACGACAGGTTTCTGTGAGGTAAATGTACAGGACCAGTGTCTCCCCTGTAAACATACAACACGACAGGTTTCTGTGAGGTAAATGTACAGGACCAGTGTCCCCCCTGTAAACATACTACACGACAGGTTTCTGTGAGGTAAATGTACAGGACCAGTGTCTCCCCTGTAAACATACAACACGACAGGTTTCTGTGAGGTAAATGTACAGGACTAGTGTCTCCCCTGTAAACATACAACACGACAGGTTTCTGTGAGGTAAATATACAGGACTAGTGTCTCCCCTGTAAACATACAACACGACAGATTTCTGTGAGGTAATTGTCGAGGACCAGTGTCTCCCCTGTAAACATACAACACGACAGGTTTCTGTGAGGTAAATGTACAGGACTAGTGTCTCCCCTGTAAACATACAACACGACAGGTTTCTGTGAGGTAAATGTACAGGACCAGTGTCTCCCCGGTAAACATACTACACGACAGGTTTCTGTGAGGTAAATGTACAGGACCAGTGTCTCCCCTGTAAACATACTACACGACAGGTTTCTGTGAGGTAAATGTACCGGACCAGTGTCTCCCCTGTAAACATACAACCCGACAGGTTTCTGTGAGGTAAATGTACCGGACCAGTGTCTCCCCTGTAAACATACTACACGACAGGTTTCTGTGAGGTAAATGTACCGGACCAGTGTCTCCCCTGTAAACATACTACACGACAGGTTTCTGTGAGGTAAATGTACGGGACCATTGTCTCCCCTGTAAACATACTACACGACAGGTTTCTGTGAGGTAAATGTACAGGACCAGTGTCTCCCCTGTAAACATACAACACGACAGGTTTCTGTGAGGTAAATGTACAGGACCAGTGTCTCCCCTGTAAACATACTACAGGACAGGTTTCTGTGAGGTAATTGTACAGGACCAGTGTCTCCCCTGTAAACATACTACACGACAGGTTTCTGTGAGGTAAATGTACAGGACCAGTGTCTCCCCTGTAAACATACAACACGACAGGTTTCTGTGAGGTAAATGTACAGGACCAGTGTCTCCCCTGTAAACATACTACAGGACAGGTTTCTGTGAGGTAAATGTACAGGACCAGTGTCTCCCCTGTAAACATACAACACGACAGGTTTCTGTGAGGTAAATGTACAGGACCAGTGTCTCCCCGGTAAACATACTACACGACAGGTTTCTGTGAGGTTAATGTACAGGACCAGTGTCTCCCCTGTAAACATACTACACGACAGGTTTCTGTGAGGTAAATGTACAGGACCAGTGTCTCCCCTGTAAACATACTACACGACAGGTTTCTGTGAGGTAAATGTACAGGACCAGTGTCTCCCCTGTAAACATACTACACGACAGGTTTCTGTGAGGTAATTGTCGGGGACCAGTGTCTCCCCTGTAAACATACTACACGACAGGTTTCTGTGAGGTAAATGTACAGGACCAGTGTCTCCCCTGTAAACATACTACAGGACAGGTTTCTGTGAGGTAAATGTACAGGACCAGTGTCTCCCCTGTAAACATACTACACGACAGGTTTCTGTGAGGTAAATGTACAGGACCAGTGTCTCCCCTGTAAACATACTACAGGACAGGTTTCTGTGAGGTAAATGTACAGGACCAGTGTCTCCCCTGTAAACATACTACAGGACAGGTTTCTGTGAGGTAAATGTACAGGACCAGTGTCTCCCCTGTAAACATACTACAGGACAGGTTTCTGTGAGTTAAATGTACAGGACCAGTGTCTCCCCTGTAAACATACTACACGACAGGTTTCTGTGAGTTAAATGTACAGGACCAGTGTCTCCCCTGTAAACCTACAACACGACAGGTTTCTGTGAGGTAAATGTACAGGACCAGTGTCCCCCCTGTAAACATACTACACGACAGGTTTCTGTGAGGTAAATGTACAGGACCAGTGTCTCCCCTGTAAACATACAACACGACAGGTTTCTGTGAGGTAAATGTACAGGACCAGTGTCTCCCCTGTAAACATACTACACGACAGGTTTCTGTGAGGTAAATGTACAGGACCAGTGTCTCCCCTGTAAACATACAACACGACAGGTTTCTGTGAGGTAAATGTACAGGACCAGTGTCTCCCCTGTAAACATACTACAGGACAGGTTTCTGTGAGGTAAATGTACAGGACCAGTGTCTCCCCTGTAAACATACAACACGACAGGTTTCTGTGAGGTAAATGTACAGGACCAGTGTCTCCCCGGTAAACATACTACACGACAGGTTTCTGTGAGGTTAATGTACAGGACCAGTGTCTCCCCTGTAAACATACTACACGACAGGTTTCTGTGAGGTAAATGTACAGGACCAGTGTCTCCCCTGTAAACATACTACACGACAGGTTTCTGTGAGGTAAATGTACAGGACCAGTGTCTCCCCTGTAAACATACTACACGACAGGTTTCTGTGAGGTAATTGTCGGGGACCAGTGTCTCCCCTGTAAACATACTACACGACAGGTTTCTGTGAGGTAAATGTACAGGACCAGTGTCTCCCCTGTAAACATACTACAGGACAGGTTTCTGTGAGGTAAATGTACAGGACCAGTGTCTCCCCTGTAAACATACTACACGACAGGTTTCTGTGAGGTAAATGTACAGGACCAGTGTCTCCCCTGTAAACATACTACAGGACAGGTTTCTGTGAGGTAAATGTACAGGACCAGTGTCTCCCCTGTAAACATACTACAGGACAGGTTTCTGTGAGGTAAATGTACAGGACCAGTGTCTCCCCTGTAAACATACTACACGACAGGTTTCTGTGAGTTAAATGTACAGGACCAGTGTCTCCCCTGTAAACATACTACACGACAGGTTTCTGTGAGTTAAATGTACAGGACCAGTGTCTCCCCTGTAAACCTACAACACGACAGGTTTCTGTGAGGTAAATGTACAGGACCAGTGTCCCCCCTGTAAACATACTACACGACAGGTTTCTGTGAGGTAAATGTACAGGACCAGTGTCTCCCCTGTAAACATACAACACGACAGGTTTCTGTGAGGTAAATGTACAGGACCAGTGTCTCCCCTGTAAACATACTACACGACAGGTTTCTGTGAGGTAAATGTACAGGACCAGTGTCTCCCCTGTAAACATACAACACGACAGGTTTCTGTGAGGTAAATGTACAGGACCAGTGTCTCCCCTGTAAACATACAACACGACAGGTTTCTGTGAGGTAAATGTACAGGACCAGTGTCTCCCCTGTAAACATACTACACGACAGGTTTCTGTGAGGTAAATGTACAGGACCAGTGTCTCCCCGGTAAACATACTACACGACAGGTTTCTGTGAGGTAAATGTACAGGACCAGTGTCTCCCCTGTAAACATACTACAGGACAGGTTTCTGTGAGGTAAATGTACAGGACCAGTGTCTCCCTGTAAACATACTACACGACAGGTTTCTGTGAGGTAAATGTACAGGACCAGTGTCTCCCCTGTAAACATACAACACGACAGGTTTCTGTGAGGTAAATGTACAGGACCAGTGTCTCCCCTGTAAACATACAACACGACAGGTTTCTGTGAGGTAAATGTACAGGACCAGTGTCTCCCCAGTAAACATACAACACGACAGGTTTCTGTGAGGTAAATGTACAGGACCAGTGTCTCCCCTGTAAACATACTACACGACAGGTTTCTGTGAGGTAAATGTACAGGACCAGTGTCCCCCCTGTAAACATACTACACGACAGGTTTCTGTGAGGTAAATGTACAGGACCAGTGTCTCCCCTGTAAACATACAACACGACAGGTTTCTGTGAAGTAAATGTACAGGACTAGTGTCTCCCCTGTAAACATACAACACGACAGGTTTCTGTGAGGTAAATATACAGGACTAGTGTCTCCCCTGTAAACATACAACACGACAGATTTCTGTGAGGTAATTGTCGAGGACCAGTGTCTCCCCTGTAAACATACAACACGACAGGTTTCTGTGAGGTAAATGTACAGGACTAGTGTCTCCCCTGTAAACATACAACACGACAGGTTTCTGTGAGGTAAATGTACAGGACCAGTGTCTCCCCGGTAAACATACTACACGACAGGTTTCTGTGAGGTAAATGTACAGGACCAGTGTCTCCCCTGTAAACATACTACACGACAGGTTTCTGTGAGGTAAATGTACCGGACCAGTGTCTCCCCTGTAAACATACAACCCGACAGGTTTCTGTGAGGTAAATGTACCGGACCAGTGTCTCCCCTGTAAACATACTACACGACAGGTTTCTGTGAGGTAAATGTACCGGACCAGTGTCTCCCCTGTAAACATACTACACGACAGGTTTCTGTGAGGTAAATGTACGGGACCATTGTCTCCCCTGTAAACATACTACACGACAGGTTTCTGTGAGGTAAATGTACAGGACCAGTGTCTCCCCTGTAAACATACAACACGACAGGTTTCTGTGAGGTAAATGTACAGGACCAGTGTCTCCCCTGTAAACATACTACAGGACAGGTTTCTGTGAGGTAATTGTACAGGACCAGTGTCTCCCCTGTAAACATACTACACGACAGGTTTCTGTGAGGTAAATGTACAGGACCAGTGTCTCCCCTGTAAACATACAACACGACAGGTTTCTGTGAGGTAAATGTACAGGACCAGTGTCTCCCCTGTAAACATACAACAGGACAGGTTTCTGTGAGGTAAATGTACAGGACCAGTGTCTCCCCTGTAAACATACTACACGACAGGTTTCTGTGAGGTAAATGTACAGGACCAGTGTCTCCCCTGTAAACCTACTACACGACAGGTTTCTGTGAGGTAAATGTACAGGACCAGTGTCTCCCCTGTAAACATACAACACGACAGGTTTCTGTGAGGTAAATGTACAGGACCAGTGTCTCCCCTGTAAACATACAACACGACAGGTTTCTGTGAGGTAAATGTACAGGACCAGTGTCTCCCCTGTAAACATACTACAGGACAGGTTTCTGTGAGTTAAATGTACAGGACCAGTGTCTCCCCTGTAAACATACTACACGACAGGTTTCTGTGAGGTAAATGTACAGGACCAGTGTCTCCCCTGTAAACATACTACACGACAGGTTTCTGTGAGGTAAATGTACAGGACCAGTGTCTCCCCTGTAAACATACAACACGACAGGTTTCTGTGCGGTAAATGTACAGGACCAGTGTCTCCCCTGTAAACATACAACACGACAGGTTTCTGTGCGGTAAATGTACAGGACCAGTGTCTCCCCTGTAAACATACAACACGACAGGTTTCTGTGAGGTAAATGTACAGGACCAGTGTCTCCCCTGTAAACATACTACAGGACAGGTTTCTGTGAGGTAATTGTACAGGACCAGTGTCTCCCCTGTAAACATACTACACGACAGGTTTCTGTGAGGTAAATGTACAGGACCAGTGTCTCCCCTGTAAACATACAACACGACAGGTTTCTGTGAGGTAAATGTACAGGACCAGTGTCTCCCCTGTAAACATACTACAGGACAGGTTTCTGTGAGGTAAATGTACAGGACCAGTGTCTCCCCTGTAAACATACAACACGACAGGTTTCTGTGAGGTAAATGTACAGGACCAGTGTCTCCCCTGTAAACATACAACACGACAGGTTTCTGTGAGGTAATTGTACAGGACCAGTGTCCCCCCTGTAAACATACTACACGACAGGTTTCTGTGAGGTAAATGTACAGGACCAGTGTCTCCCCTGTAAACATACAACACGACAGGTTTCTGTGAGGTAAATGTACAGGACCAGTGTCTCCCCTGTAAACATACTACAGGACAGGTTTCTGTGAGTTAAATGTACAGGACCAGTGTCTCCCCTGTAAACATACTACACGACAGGTTTCTGTGAGGTAAATGTACAGAACCAGTGTCTCCCCTGTAAACATACTACACGACAGGTTTCTGTGAGGTAAATGTACAGGACCAGTGTCTCCCCTGTAAACATACTACACGACAGGTTTCTGTGAGGTAAATGTACAGGACCAGTGTCTCCCCTGTAAACATACAACACGACAGGTTTCTGTGAGGTAAATGTACAGAACCAGTGTCTCCCCTGTAAACATACTACACGACAGGTTTCTGTGAGGTAAATGTACAGGACCAGTGTCTCCCCTGTAAACATACTACACGACAGGTTTCTGTGAGGTAAATGTACAGAACCAGTGTCTCCCCTGTAAACATACTACACGACAGGTTTCTGTGAGTTTATTGTCGGGGACCAGTATCTCCCCTGTAAACATACAACACGACAGGTTTCTGTGAGGTAAATGTACAGGACCAGTGTCTCCCCTGTAAACATACAACACGACAGGTTTCTGTGAGGTAAATGTACAGGACCAGTGTCTGCCCTGTAAACATACTACACGACAGGTTTCTGTGAGGTAAATGTACAGGACCAGTGTCTCCCCTGTAAACATACTACAGGACAGGTTTCTGTGAGGTAAATGTACAGGACTAGTGTCTCCCCTGTAAACATACTACACGACAGGTTTCTGTTAGGTAAATGTACAGGACCAGTGTCTCCCCTGTAAACATACAACACGACAGGTTTCTGTGAGGTAAATGTACAGGACCAGTGTCTCCCCTGTAAACATACTACAGGACAGGTTTCTGTGAGGTAAATGTACAGGACCAGTGTCTCCCCTGTAAACATACAACACGACAGGTTTCTGTGAGGTAAATGTACAGGACCAGTGTCTCCCCGGTAAACATACAACAGGACAGGTTTCTGTTAGGTAAATGTACAGGACCAGTGTCTCCCCAGTAAACATACTACACGACAGGTTTCTGTGAGGTAAATGTACAGGACTAGTGTCTCCCCTGTAAACATACAACAGGACAGGTTTCTGTGAGGTAAATGTACAGGACCAGTGTCTGCCCTGTAAACATACTACACGACAGGTTTCTGTGAGGTAAATGTACAGGACCAGTGTCTCCCCTGTAAACATACAACACGACAGGTTTCTGTGAGGTAAATGTACAGGACCAGTGTCTGCCCTGTAAACATACTACAGGACAGGTTTCTGTGAGGTAAATGTACAGGACCAGTGTCTCCCCTGTAAACATACAACACGACAGGTTTCTGTGAGGTAAATGTACAGGACCAGTGTCTCCCCTGTAAACCTACAACACGACAGGTTTCTGTGAGGTAAATGTACAGGACCAGTGTCCCCCCTGTAAACATACTACACGACAGGTTTCTGTGAGGTAAATGTACAGGACCAGTGTCTCCCCTGTAAACATACTACACGACAGGTTTCTGTGAGGTAAATGTACAGGACCAGTGTCTCCCCTGTAAACATACTACACGACAGGTTTCTGTGAGGTAAATGTACAGGACCAGTGTCTCCCCTGTAAACATACTACACGACAGGTTTCTGTTAGGTAAATGTACAGGACCAGTGTCTCCCCAGTAAACATACTACACGACAGGTTTCTGTGAGGTAAATGTACAGGACTAGTGTCTCCCCTGTAAACATACAACACGACAGGTTTCTGTGAGGTAAATGTACAGGACCAGTGTCTCCCCTGTAAACATACTACAGGACAGGTTTCTGTGAGGTAAATGTACGGGACCAGTGTCTGCCCTGTAAACATACTACACGACAGGTTTCTGTGAGGTTAATGTACAGGACCGGTATCTCCCCTGTAAACACACTACAGGACAGGTTTCTGTGCGGAAAATATTGAACTAATTGAAAGAGAACCACTCTGTTATCTGTGAAAATGTCATCCATGTACGTTTTCTGTACTTTCGTAAAAATTCATGTTGATGCTACCTCTTCCCGATAGAACATTGATTTATGACACGAGATAAACAAAATGACAGGACAATGAGGCATAGGCCGAACCCTCCAGCGTCGCTCAGTTGACGTTGGTGCTGGGCGAATAATGGAACCGTATACCCACGGGTAGGGTCAATATCCTGATCAATTCAATGCCGACGAGAATCCGTGCAACCACTGCAGCTCATGTGGCATATACTATACAGCGTTAAAAGGACGTTAAACAAACCAAACAGCATATTGATATCGATTCATTTTGAGAGGGCTACCCTTGGATCAATCTCAAATTTGACGGGGCTACTAAAGGTACCGCAAGAATTTTTCCACTGACGGCAGAGTGGTTATCTATCTATCTATCTATATACTACGATGGCCGACAAGAGCCTGGCAAAATGAAATGAAAAAACTGTAACACTTTTTTCAATGGTACAGTTTTTTCATATCTTTTTGTACCATAGAAAAGTGTACCATGATACAAAAAGATGTGAAAATTCAAATCATTTTGTACTACTTGTGTTACAGAAAGATTATAAACTACTTAGGAAAAAACACAGCTGACATTCACATGTTTATGTACCAATAGCCGGTATCAGCCGGCAAAATGATGTGAAAGGTTTTGTACCGCGTTACACTTTTTTCATTTCTTTTTGTACCATTTTTGGTACAAAAAGATATGAAAAAAGTGTACCAAGAAAAAAACGTGTCAGTTTTTTCATATCTTTTTGTACCATCCGTGGTACAAAAAGATGTGAAAAAACTGTACCATCAGAACATCGGAATGTCGTTATCCAAAACCATGATCAGGGCTGACCCCGAATAGCAAAAGGTTTGATAACACCGTCACAACAAGCCGCAAAGTTTATTAATCACTTCTGAGGACACAAATCGAGTCGAAACTTTAGTGTAAGTATTGGGGTGTACCTTAGGGGCTAAAAATTATTAAATTAAACCTGTATAATGTCGTCATTTCTATTTTAGAGATAAACAATTTAACGATTGAAAAAACATTACACCATTTCTCTAATAGTCTTACAAAATATATATATTCCTCGATGTCTTCTGTAAAACCAACTTTATTTTACGAGTGGGGCTAATATTTCGATATTTGCGCATTCATGAAAAATATCAAAATATTAGTCACATGAGTGAAATACATTTGGTATTATTGAAGATGCTGTTAGATATGCTGTTTATTACATTTTCATAGCAAAATATACCGGATCATCTTTTAACTTTTTCCATTTTCCACTTTTATAGAATGATTAATTTTCGATATTTCACTGCTAAAAGCGTAATAACGAAACTCATCGGTGTCTATAGTTTCTTTTACTCGAGAAGTTTTTATTACGTAATAAAATTGATGGTCCCATTTCCCCAAAACGGAGGCAGATTAGATACATTGACAATGTATGTACAACTAAATCATCACTGGAAAAATTATTAAAGACGTTATTTTTAAAATGAAAAGTAATTTAAAAGTTAAAATAGACAACTGACCATTTTGCAGGCCCAACATCAATATACATGACGATTGGATCATCCAGCAGCCAGACATTCTGGATACTAATTGGCAGGCTATGTGATGACAGCTTTATCTGGGAGTCATTTGTCAAACTCAGTAACCCTTATGACTGGCCGTTTCATATGTTTCTGTACCATGGCTGTTTTCGGCCGCTTTTTGGTACAAAAAGATACAAAAGCGACTGACTCATTTCAACTCCGCTTTCACATCTTTCTGTACCATACAATGGTACAAAAAGATGTGAAAAAAATGTACCATGAAAAAAAGTGTTACAGTTTTTTCATTTGATTTTGCCAGGCTCTTGTCGGCCATCGTAATATACCATTATATTTTATAAACGTTTTGCTTCCCATAGTAAACCGGGGAATTTCTAATTGGGTTTATTTTTCGTTTCAATATATCAACAATATATAAACATAACACAGTTTATATCGACCCCCCATATATTTTATACATACATTACTATTGTAACGTGTCCCTGTGGCTGGACATTTGAATGCAGTATGTGTTGGAATTATGTACGTTTATTCAAAATAAAATACAACTTATGTTATCATATAACTTTTCTTTTCAGAGAATGTGAAGAACATAAACCAACAAGGGAAGCAGACCAGTATGGCGCCCGAGTCTAACACCCCTGATACAGACTTCTATCCTGTAGAGGCTCGCGTTATAGTGGCGTTCAGTGTGTGGCAGTTTGTCATTGTAGTGTTAACCCTGGGAGTTGGTATTGTCGCTATAGGACGGCTAGTGCGGGTCGGATGTAAGAACTGTACAACCATCATCGTCTATCTACTGTGTGGTTTACTTCATGAACTGTACGCGATATATATACTACAGACAGCGAAACAAAGAACAGATGATGTAACCGTCAGAAACGAAGGTTGTGCAGACTTTTATTTTGTTTGTTTGGTTGCCATTGTTATTTCATTGCTGGTGGTCGGTCTCTCGACAGTCAGGAAAACATTCGCCCCGAAAAAGGCTAAACTAATTCGTAATATAGCACTAGTATACACCGCCATTGTCGTGCCGTTAGCTATCAAATTCAAATCGTTAGGCTCTTCAGACAGTAAAGAACACCTTCCTACACTACAGTTGAAGAGTGAATTCCTTTACGTTACTGTGTGTGAACGCGATCCTTACTCGGACGGCCTCTCCACCTTGTTAGAATATGGCGCCATCTACTTCCCGTTTTCGGGCCTGTACTTGATACTGTATTACTCCCAAAGGGCAAGGTCAAGTGATAAAGGTGAGTTGTACAGCAAAAGAGATAATCATCAAATTTATATAACATAACACGAATATGACATTACCCTTGAAAATAAAAATTACATTATGATTTTTCCGCAAATATGGCTAACGCATGTTCTCCTTTGATCATTTTTGTTTTGCTTTGTTCCTTGTTTTGTTCCTTGTTTATTTTTTTGGTGGGGGTTACTGGTTGGGATTTCTAGCAGTCTGTAAGAGTAAACTTCCTAGTTTCTAATGTCTCCTGTAAATAAATCAAGCATTTCATTACACGTTGATTTACCTTGTAGAATAACATCATGACTTGTTCATATTCTATGATGCTTTTCGCAAGATTTTCAAATAATATTTTCTTCTTTCAGAAATGAAGTTTTCTGAATTGCAATGTCTGCCGGCCTGTCAGGAAGGCGATTTGCCATACCTATGCCGCACGTGCACCCGCGTGAACCCTGTTTTAGCTGTGACTCTTATCTATTATATATTCGCCATACTAATGGCACGTCCGTTCTACATTGGTTGTAGTATGGTGCTGGGGACAACGTACAAGGATCTCCTCCCTAACATAACTATTACGGCTCTCTACGTGTTTGTTTCACTGTATTGTACGTTTGATATTTATCTATTCCCGAAAAAGTCCACGCCTGTAAAGTCAGACAGTGTTACCGAGATCCTTATTGAGACGGACGGCACGCACAGCAGTTATAAACCACTGAGTACGAAGACACCTCGCCAGTAAATTGACGAATAGACAACAAATATACAGATGTAAAAATTACATGGACGTATACACTACAGTCAAATAATCTACAAATAAAATTTGTCTGAGTACGTATTCAGGCTACATCTTTGCAATTGAAGATGTTAATTCGAATATATATATATGCCATGACAAAATCGCTGTGACCCATTTTGAGTATTATTCGAGATGGCTATGCTGGAATTTGTGAAGGAATATTGCATTATGACAAAGGGATCTCCAAACAGCACCAATTCGATAATAAACGGCTCATTTTCTGGACATCATGGTCATCTGATGCATCGTATCAGCCAAGCGAGAGGCCCTGTCTAAAATCAGGCCTATGGCAAGCCCCAACAGTATAGAGAATGAATACAACACCAATAATAAATAATCTAAATACTGTATCCTAAATACTGTACCAACGATACTGTATCCTAAATACCGTATCAACGATAATGTTCATTCTGTTGTAAATACTGTACGTATCCCGCCTATGAATACTGCCCATATTGACTCTTTATAGCAAGCGTATCGATTGAAATTGCAGAGGCAGTGTTGTTTATTTTATATATAACTTGGGTAAAATGCTCTTCATATAATCTTTTCTTGAGGACATTATGTGAAAATCTATTTTGATATATATTTTATGATACTCTTTTGTACTGCATATGTATGTTGAAGTTGTATAATTGTTTCCATGACCAGAATACACCATATAACGTTTTTAGGAGTCTGCTTGAAATTGCGCTGTTTTAAAGTCATTTTTGAGACCATTAAAAATGTACTGTTCATTGGACTTTTAGGAAATGTTTGACTATAAGTATGTTGAGTTTGAAGGGAAAGGATGATTTATGAAAGAGCAATGTATTCATGTAGAGAAACCTTTGCTATAAATTACCTGTCTGCCTTGTAGAGTTCCCCAACACAGACCCGGAGTTTTGTGTTTTGTAACACAATATCGTAGACTACGTTAGGGACAGTTTCACTGACACATAAACAATAGCAGTGTTTTAAATCGCTGTACTAAGAATTGATCTATGTATGCTTGTTTCCACCGTATTGTTTAAGGCTTAAAACTGATATACAGTGTATAATAAACTGCGAACATTTTTTTGGTTAATATCAATCGACCTATATTTTCTAATAGATAAAGGTTGTATGTTTATACAATGTACAATGTACGTTTTGGTATTTACATTGTAATTTGAAAATAAATCAATCTTCATGTTTATAGCCTTTTATGGGAGAAGTGTTTAATGCATAACAATTTTGATTTCGAATTTAATACTTTTAGTAACAAGTTGAAAATGCAATTCATACATGATTTGAAACAGCAATTGATACGTTGCAAATCCACTTGAAGGTACCTCCATCTGGGGGCTCTCGGATAATTGTCCGAAATTGATAAAACTTGTCCGTGAAAGGTTACAAATGCAGTAATTCCCGGGAAAAGATTCAAAGAGTAGCTTTCAATTTCGTCGGTGTTCAATTTGCAATTACCGCATGGCCATTTGGCTATAGTGGTTTTCTTACCGCAATCCACGCTATATAATATAGGTGCTTTTAATGAGCCATTTTACGTGTAGGTTAATTTCTTTATAGGCAAATTTTTGCGATACAAATTCTGATTGCTTGTAGGGAAAGCGAAACTCATTGAATTCAAATGTAAAACATGCGTTTAATTTAAACAAAATATGAATCCCCTATAGTATTAACAAAATTCTAAAAAAGAGAGAGAGAAAACTCCAGCTTAATCTTAATTTACATACAACGTCTTGTAAAAACATTAATCGGGGTATATACATCTCTGATACTGACATTGAAAAGGTCCACACACATTTTTGCAAAAGATGTAAAAAAATCAACCTCAAATGCGATGGTGTATTGTGAACTAGGTCGTTCTCCACTACAATATTACAGGAAACTAAGGATAATTAAGTACTGGTTTAAGTTAATTACTACACGAAATTGTATTTTAAATCGTGCATATGGATTTTTAAGAAATTGTTATACAAGAAATTGTTTCAATTGGGTAACTTTTGTTAAAAATGAACTTTTTTCGCTTGGTTTTGGTTATGTGTGGGAAAACCAGCAAATGTATGCAAGCTATATCGACAATATTTTGCCAATTATTAAGCAGAAAAATTTTGACCAAGCTCAGCAACATCTACATAATGTCATATATATAAACATCTTATGGACATTGTAACATTACCTTTTTATCTTACCAAATATATTCCTAAAATATTTAGAATTTGTCTTACTAAGATACGTCTATCTGCACATTGTTTAGCCATTGAAGCTGGTATATATAATAATACTCCAAGATTAAGACGATTTTGTAATATGTGTAATAATTGACAACAAATTGAAGATGAATATCATTTTATTCTTGAATGTAATAGTTATAAAAATTTAAGGAAAAAGTACATCAAGCGTTATTACTGGAATAACCCATCTGTTTTTAAATTAATCCAGCTATTCAGAGTACAAAATGTAAAGGAACTGTGTTGTCTAGGAAAATATATACATGAAGCTAGTAAATTAAGAAATAATTACTAAACCAATCATTGATGTTATGATGTCTCATTCTCTATATGTTATGTACTGTTGTATACGCCATGCTGTAATTTATGTATTTCATGTACAATGTTTTCTTGTGACTGATAGGCCGTACGGCCGAAAGTAATAAAAGAATTGAATTGATACGCGTCAACTCACAAACAATTATCGGCGCGTGCCGATTAGAACGGATGAACGCACATACACCTGTGGTGCTGTAACAGGGGTGATGAGCTTGTGGACCGTAACTTCACACCTTGTAATTGTTTGTTGGTATACTAATTAAATATAGCCCACTCGCAGTCGAGCACACGTAATTGTCCGAGTATGGTTGCAAACATATTTAAGTCCTGTTTGAAGAGAAGACATGACTTGCGACACACGACTGGGAAGTAAAATCACAAGGATGTCAATCACCTCATGATAACTTACATGTAACAAATTGTAGATAGTTTTTCATATCTTGGTGTAGTAGTTAATTATAATGGAAATTTTGCAAAAGCAAGGGATAAATTAATTGAACAAGCACAAAAGTCATTGTATGCATTGTATAAAAAAATTCGTAATCATGCTATTCCTATTGATATACAACTTCATATTTTTGACACTGTAATTGAACCAATCTTGTTATACGGATCCGAAGTATGGGGATTTGAAAACTTGCGTGCATTGGAACAAATCCATCTCAAATTTTGCAAAAGAGTGCTAAAAGTGAGATCAAGTACTCCATCATTTATGGTATATGATGAACTGGGTCGTTTCCCACTAGAACTGAATATTAAACTTAGAATGGCTCGTTTTTGGAACAGTCTTCTTTGTTATGAAAATAAACTTAGTAGTATTCTACTAAAATTAGCAATTAAACTGCATGACGCCGGAACTCTTTCCTTTAAATGGATCAACAAAGTTAAAAACATATATGATGAATCTGGCTTTTCATTTATTTTTGAAAATAGATTTAGTATGAATAAATTGTTCTTTAAAAATCAACTGAAACAGAGACTCCAAGATCAATTTATCCAAAAGTGGTTCTCAGAAATAGATAACTCTTCAAGAGGCGATTTTTACTCAATATGTAAATCTCAATTTGGTCTTGAAAAATATTTGACAGCATTGTCAGAAAATAATAGACTATATATAACTAAAATACGTACATGCAATTCCCTATTGAAACGGGTAGATGGCAAAGAATCCCGAAAGAAGAAAGAATATGTAACCTATGTTTAAAAAGTATTGGAGATGAATATCACTATCTGTTTTCTTGTAAAAATGAGCTAGTTAAAAATTTGCAAAATAAATATATTCCAAATTATTTTCGTACAAATCCAAATGAGATGAAAATGAAAGGCCTATTGTCAGTATGTAACAAACAAGTTCTAAACGGATTGTCCATTTTTCTTCAAAAAATATCTCTTTTATTATGAAGCTTTAACAAACCGTATGTGTATAAATGATTGTATTATTTTGCTGTAATATATGTATCTATCATAAAGTGTTGACTTGGACTATGAAAGATTTATACAACATGTATATTATGTGTCCTCTCTATCATACTAATAAGTTGTTACTGGTAATTAAGGAAACATATATATCATGTGTATTGCAATATAAGTTTCTGCAGCATTTCACTGCTATTTGTAACTATAAAAGTGTAATAATTTATATATTATATCTGTCCATCCTGTCACGTCAAAGAATTTCGTTATAAATGTACCTCATGTAACACATTGTCATGTGTCTGAGTGTAAATAAAATCTGATCTGTAAAGAAATTATCACAAAACATGACAGGTTTACATAAAAGTTTAATAATTTTTTTTCCTATTAAAGAAAATTAGCCCCTACACCAAAATGTAGAAGTAAGTGCTAATATTTTTGTCTATAAATACTCACCAGCTGCAGACGCACGTGCTTATATTTAACTCTATTAATAATAAGCAACATTTCTTTCTTAAATGCCCTTTGTCTGCAATAGTCTGAGGAATCAATAATATTAAAGATTTTTGTAATATCTAGCCTACCAAACTGTAGTAAATCTAACTATAATATGTTGGATCGAAATACAATATATAAATACGATTTACATTATAACAGTAAACATTATATAAATCAACAAAAGTATCATCAGATATAGGCAGAGACCTATATACTAAGTATTGTACTGTAATATGTTCAGTAGAAGTTTATATAATTATACCTAGAACTGGTAAATAATCATATCTACATGTACACATGTTAATTAATTTGCCAGTAATTAGATAGACCTCGGTTCTCTAAACAACTTGGATGTTATCTATACCATGTTCATGTAATACTGGTTGTATCCAATTATCTTTGTGTAGTTATAATTAATGTGGTGTTTACATGTAGACTTCAGGTCACGAACCCCATAACCATATTAAGTTAGGGGAAATCTATCTGTCCGGCCAATGCACATCATGATCATTATAAAAGAGTAGCCTTCCATTGAAACTATGGTCATTCCTACCCGTCTGCACGGACACGTCGGTCCTTCGGCCGTGCTTTGCACGGACAAAGTCGCTCTTAGCCGTGTGCGTACGGACACATCACATACCCACCTGCACCAATAAACAGAGGAACCTCAACTCTACGACTTCATCTTTATTCAACTCTACAACTACAACTACATCTACAATCTAAACCACAAAATACTTGGAAGAATTATTATATTTTAGTATATAGGTCTCTGGATATAGGGAAAGCGAATATACATGTACAATTAAAACAACGAGAAGTTATTGAGGAAATGACAAATCTGATTATTATACCTCATGTTTATAACAGTGCCTGTGATTAGCCGAAACGCATCACGTGGAAGGGGGACAAAACATGATATCTCCCTGACGCAGGTGAGCCAGGGAGACAAATATCATACATGTATCTCCCTGGACCGCGTGCCCCCGTGGCGACCCCCACATTCTGTTGCGAGGAGTTGTCTCCCTTCCAGTTATTTACAAATGACATACGAACAGAAACGCAAACGTTTTCGTGCAGTCGAATAAGCAGAAATAGATAAAATTCTGCAAAACAAGATTGCTCATAACACGAAAATATCAACAAATGTACACGTCAACTGTTTCTGAAAGAAACTGTCAATAACACCTTGACTTGGAATCGTATCAATTGAGCGACCGGTATCACAGGGGTTTGTGATCAAAATGATATTTCATATCTTCAGTATATTTTTGAGTATCATCATTACTGATTATTTTTCGGTATAATAAACAATTTCTGGCCCTGGATGCATAATATTACAAGGGAGAAAGTATTTAACCTAAAACCGGAAAAGTCACCTGTACTGGACGAACTCCATCCAATGTTTCTAAAAAATACTGCCTCGTCATTATCAGGGCCTTTAATAAAAAATATTCAATCAGTCACTATCAACAGGAACTCTACCAGACGATTGGAAAAAAGCCTGAGTGTGTCCTATCCATAAGAAAGGCGATAGAAGTGAAGCAGGCAACTACAGACCAGTCAGTTTAACATCAGTGGTATGCGAAATTCTGGAGACATTAATAAGGGAACATTAAACAAAATTCATGAGATCTAACAAATATTTTTCGGATAAACAATATGGGTTTATATCTGGAAGATCAACAAGTCTTCAGCTTTTGGAGGTTTTGGATATATGGACAGAAGCCCTGGATAAAGGACAGGTTATAGATTGTATTTACATGGATTACCAGAAGGCATTCGATACAGTTCCACACAATAGACTCCTCAATAAACTAAATTCATACAACTTCTCCAACCAAATAATCTCTTGGATAGCAACATTCTTAAAAGGTAGACAACAAAAAGTAACTGTGAATGGTGCAGACTCGGACTTGACCGAAGCCACATCAGGAATTCCTCAAGGCTCAGTGCTAGGACCATTAATGTTTGTCATCTTTGTAAATGACCTCCCTGGAACAGTTCAGTCGGATATGTACCTTTTTGCAGATGACACCAAAGTATTCAAGATAATAAAAAGCGAGCACGATAGTGCAGAGCTTCAAAAGGATCTGGACACAATGCTCGCATTACCACTAAATTACTGGACCCTACAGTGAGAGGCTGGAAAAATTCAAACTACCAACATTGGCATTCGGAAGAATTAGAGATATGATAGAACTGTACAAAATGATAAGCGAAATATATGATAAAGAATGTTTTAATTGTATCATTTTATGGAAGGATGCTGCTGAACGCAAAGTGCCAGTTGCAATAACAGTCACCCGCAAACATACTAATCCTCACCCAACTATTTTCTTTAATAATCATCCAATAACTCAATCTGACTATCATAAACATTTAGGTTTAATTTTTAACAAAAAAGGTACTTGGTCTGACCATATTTATAATATTTATGAAAAAGCTTCATCAAGACTGAATATACTTAGAATTTTGAAATACAAAGTTGATAGAAATACTCTCAAAACAATATATATACCATACATTAGACCAATATTAGAATACGCAGATATAGTTTGCGATAACTGTACAAAAAATGAATCTGATTTACTTGAATCTGTTCAATTAGAAGCCTTAAGGATCATCCCAGATAGCATGACTACGTTGGGCCAACGTTGGCATATGGTTGTACGGTTGGCCAATGGTTGGCGTTGGTCATACAACGTTGGCCCGACGTTGGCCCAACAACAACTTGTTTTACTCGACAGCAAGTGAAGATAAGTTGGGAACACTACGTTGGCCCAACATTGGCCCCCTGTTAGTACATTTCAGTGCTGAATTACCTAGGTTGGTCCAACGTTGGTCCTACGTTGACCCGATGTTGTAAGCCAAAAGCAGGTTTACAACAAATTCAAACAAAAGTGATTATCTGTAATCAAAGTTGATATATATATTATCAACCATTTTTAAAAATACACTTCATAAGATTTTTTAATGGTGATTTTTTTTTCAAAATCACTATATAATTAAATGTATTGTTTGCGTGGGAATAACTAATCATGAATTAAAGTCTTTTATACTGTAGTAAAACCGGAACAAGGACATAAATGTTTTGGTAAATATTTTAGTGGCCGGTTTAAGGATGCCATTATCTATGCATGTTTACTGCCCACAAAACTGGGTCAGCGCTTCTCACAGCAAGGGTCGGACCAGTTCCCTTGGTAACCGTGACATCTGATACTAGGGATGGTCAAGCTGCCTGCAGATGTTACATTCTTATCAGGGACCTTGTCCGAGCTGTTCAACTGGTTGTACACAGTACAGTGCTATTTCGACTTACACAGAAGATATTTGGATTAATCACGAAGAAGAAAGAGAGCATTTCTTTGATCAAAAGACAATGTAAGTAGGCTATATGATTTGCTTTTTAATTATGTTTCAATTCCTGAAGTAATTTTAGTATATTAATTAATTCCACAAGACCACCTGCCGTACGTACACTACCGTACGTACACTTTTGCTTGCTAGATATCGGGGTCATAAAGTTTTCAGAATTTATTTTTCATTTCTTACACACACATATATATATACTAAGTATATTTATCTAAAAAAATTGTGTAGCTGTTCCATGTTCAATGTCAGATCGTTTGTAATTCCCTTGTTTCTTGATAAAGGGGCAGATTGCCTCGAAAATACTTGTCTGTACTGTCGTTATTACTACTTGAAAAATTTCATATATATATAATCTATATATAATAATGTAAATTACTTTAATGTCATAATGCCATAACTACCGAAATGTCCAGGTTAGCGATTCAGGCCATCTGTGCCGCTTGATTTTTACATTCTGTGTAGATTTGATATATTGTTTATTTATTCCAACAGCTACAGTAAGGAAGAACAACCGCCTGTGTGCGACAGCAACAGATTCGGAAATTGCAGCAATTGCAAAAGATTGGTTCAGATTTGCTTGTGATCGCGATGGAAAAGGAGAGATGAACAAAAAAGGGCACAACAGGCAGCTACTGCAACTATCAATGCTGTGCTTAGTGACAATTCCGAACAGGACTGATCTGGGACAGATAACTAAAATTAACATCTGATAACCATTTATCAGTTTTGACTCTTTATAATGATACAATAACATACAGTATTCAAAACTGTTGATTGTAAAAGAGAATAATGTACATTTAATCACTGTATTGTCATCATATACAAATAAATTGTAAAGCACTTGCCAATATGACAACTGATTAATTTTTATGTTGCCAGCATTACACATAAGCATCACTTTATCTACTGTTTGTTACGTTGGGCCAATGTTGGGCCTATGAAGGTGAAACCAATAGTTGGAAATACACACTTGAAACCAACGATGGGCCAACGTTGGCAATCTGACATACAATGTTGGTCCAACGATGGGCCAACATTGGCTATCTGACATACAATGTTGGTCCAACGATGGGCCAACACGTTGGGCCAACGATGGGCCGATGAGCAAAATTACATTGGGCCAACGTAGTTTGCCAACATTGGCCCTACGTAGTCAACATCTGTGGGCCAACGTTGGCCCAACGTAGTCATGCTATCTGGGATAACAGGTTTAAGAAAAGGCACATCTCACCACATACTTTACTCGTCAGTACACATAATCACAAACTTACACTCATGTATCAATCTTCAAGTTATATTATATGGTGTCAGTGACTTGGCAACAGATTTAAATAGAATCATACTCTCAAACACAAGTTCTTATCTGAAAAAAGTAAACGCTTTAAAAATTATAAGTAATAATTATGTCTATATACTCATTTGTTAATATAAAAGTTCTAACAATTGAAAATACATCATGAGTACATAGTAGTGTGAGAGTGAGTGAGAATGTGTTTTCTTTGTTTATATATATCAATTATTAACTTCTAATATTTTCCTACTTCATACTAATTTTGTATAATACTCATATGTTCATTAAACTGGAAATCTATAGGAAAGAACTAATATAGGCTGAGCCTGTTGATATTCTATGTAAAAAAAACAACCATGTATGTTATTATACTTGTTGTGTTGACAATAAAATATTTCGAAAAGTGCCAGAGGACATACCAAAAAAATATTCTCGAGACTATCCACAAATATGCTTAGAACAAACTACTTTTCAAACAGAACTGTCAATCTGGAACGAATTGCCCGAACATGTTATATCAGCATTAAATGTAAACTCCTTCAAAAATAAGCTAGACGATCACTGGAAAAAACAAGAACTTGTCTTTAACTACAAAGCATAGAAATAAAAACAATGTACACTAGACCCCCCCCCCCCCCCCCCCCTCTTTCCTGGATCCGCTAGTGATAACGCATAAGAAGTTAGAAGTTGTTTAAATTTATCAATTTATTGCTTTTGAAAGAATAAACCTACTTATTATTTTGTTATGATTTGTGATAAATTGTAATATTTTCATACATTAACGAATCTGTCCATAACACATAACCCCCACCCCAAACTCCAAACCCTTCCTTAACCCTTCCGCGAAATCTACAGAAATAGAGAATCAGGAGCCTTCACATGTATATACCAACAATACCAAGAGATGAAGTGTTTAAGATAAGCCAACAATGACAATGGTCTCAGACTAACACTGCGACGTCAAAAAGGGTGATAACATAGAACTACAACAGGATTCTCAGTACTTTGATTCTAGTACCTTCTTTGTTTACTTTCGTTTTCTAACGCATGCGCAGGAAAAACATCCGTTTGCAGCTTGTTTACTGTTTACCGAAGAGTTTGTTCCCAAAAATTAGAAAAGGTAACCACATTGGACTGATATGTTTATTTGGTCTGTGTATATTTTTTCTGATAGGTGGCTAGCTCTTTCATTTACAAACATGCGGAATGCGCAATATGAAGCGGTGCACATGTATGGCTACACTCAACCAATCTCTTGGGTCGACTTTTTGTTAGTTGTCACTGCCCGTGTTAACGTTGTGGCCATTGGTCTTTACGGGTGATGTATCAGCGGCAGGTATCCATAGTCCAATTGTTACTAGTAATACACCAGAGTTAAAATTATTCTCGATATGTACTTTATACAGAAATACCATATACAAGTGCATATGGGAGTCCTACATGTGTAACAGGTGAGGAGAAAATGTAGCGTCCAGACCGGGGTTCGAACCCGGGACCTCCGAACACTAGCCGGATGCTCTACCAATTGAGCTACCTGGTCACCGGTGATCGATCCAGTCCAGTCCCGCTACACACCTCCCTCCTTTTTTCCAAGTCTTCGCCCTCGAAGACACACGAGACCTTTATACCACCACCGTGGGTATTTTAGTTGGGCGCCAATTTTGTAACAGTAGTGGAGAAAATGTAGCGGCCAGACCGGGGTTCGAACCCGGGACCTCCGAACACTAGCCGGATGCTCTACCATTTGAGCTACCTGGTCGCCGATGATCAACCCGGTCCAGTTCCGCTACACATGTTTATCTACTTCGAACAGGTTGCGAACACAGATAGCTTTCTCCTGTTACAAAATTGGCGAACTTGCCAACCATTGTTTAAAGCATTGCTTACATTGTAGCAAGGTATACCCGCGAACTGGACTGAGTCGATTATTCTTAGAGTGTCCGTTTAGAGTTCGAAGTGTTTGAGGTTCGAACCCTGGTCTTGCCACTACATATTATCTCTTTCTCCTGTAGCTGCTCCCAACCTGTTGAATGTTCATATCGTGATTTTTAACATTTATTATTGGATATTTACATTTTTGTCATTAGTCCAATCATGAGCTTATGTAGTTATTGATATGTATGCTACAAGTACACTAAATAAAATTAATTGTATTACATTGTACTATCATATTGTTTATTTTGTTGAAGGGGGTGTTGATTCGACTTGGCTGGACACTGGTGGCCACATTATATATTAGACTAATTAAAATCTTTTGAGCAGTGACCTCACTGTTAGGTGAGTGTGGGTCACAGGTTTGATCCCAGGTGGAGGCACATTACATTTTTCTTTTGACAAACTAAAATATGAACTAAGATATGAAGTTTCCTTAAGAAATGTTTATGATTTGCAGTTGGCTGGACAGTTTTTTGTTGTCCAACAATTTAAAGATATTTTGAATGAGCATAAGCAATCAAATTTACCAACAGCTATATATATACCAATCTATCAGATTTATCTTTTTATTTCACTCCCTCGGCCATAATGTTATTGACATACATCATAGCCTAAGGTCCGAGAATGAGATAATAGTATAATGACATCAAGCCATGTTACTGTTATAATTGATACTGAATATGAATAAACAAAATGGAAGCAGGTTCAAATCTCGGTGCCAATTTGTGTTCCAATAAATAGATTTGTGATTTATGTCAATTCATACATTTGCCTTTCAGAATTTTGGGAGCATCATTAAGAAGGAGAAATTGGTATAAAACAACAGGATGAATGTGTTGCTCATACTGCTTGTGTACTTTTAACATCTGGATCTGATCTGCTGACATCATATGCCAATTGTTCCAAATGGATCTAGAGCCCAAGACTACCTCTGCTCCTGTAGATTTCAGTAACAACTTTAGCGGAGTACCCAACACTCCTCCTATACTGAACAAGGGTCACCAGCCACCACTCTTTTCCATTGGTGTTGATACTTCTCGGAGACCAACTTCTTCTGAGAGCAATAAATCATCTGGCCCCTCATCAACAAACTTACAAGATGTTGGTTAGTTATTAGCTCACCTGCCGGAAGGACAAGTGAGCTTATATGCTCTGATGTGGTGTCCATCTTCTGTCTATCGTCTATCCTTCCCTCCCCATTCATCTCGTCATCTAGCTGTCTTCTCTTTGGCATCAACTATTTCATTTTAACAACTTATTCTGAATAACCGAGGAGCCCAAATACCAGATATTGGGCCTGAAGCACTATGGCATACCAAGTTTGTTCAAATGAATGACCTTGACCTCTTTCAAGGTCTTACAGGGATCAAATTCTCTAAAATAATTTTAATGACTTCTTCTCAATAACCATGAGGCCCTGAGACCTGAAAATGGCCAAGGTAGCATGCAGGGACAAAGGGCTACCTACTGTATTTGTTTTGTTGAAATCAGTGACTTAGACCATGACATGTTAAAGATCACAGGGATCAAATATGCTAAAACCTTTCAACCACTTCTTAATGACAAGAGGCTCAGAGACCTGATATTGATCCTGTAGTATACTGGGATGAAGGGCTGCAAAGTTTGTTCAAATAAAAATAATTTCGTTAGCCTGCATTCGAGGAATAAAAGGGGTTAGATTTCCTAAAATCTTTTTACATCTCCTTCTCAATAACCAATAGGCCCAGAGACATGATATTGCATAGACCTGTAGCATGTTGGGCTGAAGGGCTACCATGTTTGTCCAAATGAATGGCCTTGGCCTTCATTTAAGGTCAAAGGAGTAAAATATGCTTAATTCTTTAAACGACTTCCTCTCAATGACCAAAAGGCCCGTAGACCTGATATTGGCTGTTGATAGAACCTAGCCAAAAACAAAATGGATGTAGTGGAAGCTTAGCATGACTTGAATCACTTTTAGAGTGCCTTTACTAGATGAGAAATACAGGTCCACTGGACCACTTGTACACAGATCATTTGGCCCGTCATTAACAAACAAAAATGCTGATAAGATAAACAGACCTTCCCTCATCTTGTTAACAAACTTACAACATACCATTGAGCTCCTATATCATCAGCAAGCTTACAAGATGTAGGTAAGATGAACAGATTTTTGGGCCCCTCGTTAACAAGCTTACAAGATGTTGGTAAGATGAACAGACATTTGGGCCCCTTGTTTACAAACTTACAAGTTGAGATATTTATATGAACAGATCTTCATTCCAGTCAAAATCTATCTGACTTAATTAACACTTTACAATGTAAATAATACAAATACTTTTATATTCTGGAGAATTTTTTTGTACAAATTTGTGTTTTGCTGTTAACTATTGCATTATTTATTGTTACCTAACATATTATCCAGAATTAATTCCTTTATTGTGAAATTTTAATATCATATTAATCTGGAATAAAGCCCCTGTCCACAAATAAGTCCCTTTCTTCATTTTTGTGTAATCATCAATTTTGAAATACAGTCAAGCTTTGATGTTTCGAATTCAAGGGACTAACAGAAAAACTTCAAAACAGCGGGACTTCGAATTATTCATGGTTGACAATAGATCGATGTTTTCTTGATAATGACCATATCTGTTGACGTTATATGTCCTCGGTTCTAAATATACCATTTATCTATCAATTTAGTCTGATTATTAATTAACCCCATGATCGGGAGTGACAACACACGCTATCGTTATCCCTATTGTCAGTCAGGGCATTGTTGGGAGGGGTGTGAACTCTTGCCACGGGGGTCACGACAAACATCTGTCCAGTGGTCAGTACAGGTAAACTTTTTGTTCGAATCATGAGATGTCAATTACCTATAATATCATAGCTAACGGGCCATGAAAAAAGTTCGATACATTGAAAACTTCGATTTATAAAAATTTGAATCATACATAGGTTCGTTAGTAGCGTTATATATTGAGGAAATTTGGGACCAAGCAAAAAGTTCGATACAGTGAGAAATTTGAATCAACGAAGTTCAAATCATCGAGGTTTGACTGTAGTAGACTAAAATATGTTCACAATTAAGTCCTTCACAAACTTCATTTACTTAGGTCAAAAGCTGTGATTATATTAAGTGTTTTAAAGTTAGCAAAATTTCAGATAATTTCTTTTAACTTGTTCAGTTCTAATATTGAATTATTTCTCTTTAAGAAAAATCTGTCCTGGTGAGAACTAACATGGCGAGAACTGAGAAAAGTAGTCTGTAGTTGCTGTTTATTTTTTTTCAGGAGGTGCACATCTCACAGTGGAAAAGAAAGGCGGTATGAATCGGTCAGCATCGTCTCCAGCACTATCACAGTTCCTCAGTTTAGTACCAGGGTCAAAGGCCATCGGTAAGGTCAACATCCAGGTCAATGTTTCAGGGTATCCTGTAGGCGAAGCGAAGTCTTATGATGACAGCAGTATTGTCGACCCACCAGTCAAAATACACAGTGCAGGTAGTGCAGCATCAGTATTAACCAAAGAACCCCTGACAAAACATGTCCGAAAAGAAATGCAGTCATTATATTGTGGAGGAGCTGTGAACAAGTATGGAAGCTTGTTCCGTAAACCAGGCTTAGATCACAAAGTTGTAGCTCCCAAATCAGTAGGATCAGCCCCAGCAATGGCACCGTTACCAACTTTCCAAGAGCAGGAAGAAAGCAAAACAACAGACAATTCCATCGGGCAAAGATTCAAGAAGTGGATAACAACATCACCTGTCAAACAATCGGAACGGGAAAAAAATGCCATTTTTCCGTCATCTTTTTAACTGAGCTCAGTAAGTTGTTACCCAGCCCTCCTATTACTATGTGAATCTGTAATACACAAATCATTATCTCTGCAAAACTTCTGTGAGACCCAATTTCTTTGACTTATACACTGCTATTTATCTGGCAATAAGCCCTTATTTTAGGCCCAACCATTTATCTGTTTACTGTAAATCACTGATATTTTGTGGGGAATTATTTTTTGTGTTAATACACGAGTAAATTTTCAATTCAAATCCTTATTTGTACATAACACCTTTTGATGGCGGCTAAACTATCAGTTATCCATATAAGGAGTCTTGCAAAGGCCATGACCTTATTTAGCTCATCAATCAAGAATTTGAAATTATTTCTAGATTAGCATTTATGAATTTATTTATTCCCGAAATAGAGTTTTTGTGAAATCTCAGTGATAATCAGGAAGCGGGATCTGGAAACTGGAATTGTAAGATAGGTATAATAATATTACTGTAGATAGGTATGATAATATTACTGTAGATAGGTATAATAATATTACTGTAGATAGGTATGATAATATTACTGTAGATAGGTATGATAATATTACTGTAGATAGGTATGATAATATTACTGTAGATAGGTATGATAATATTACTATAGATAGGTATAATAATATTACTATAGATAGGTATAATAATATTACTGTAGATAGGTATGATAATATTACTGTAGATAGGTATGATAATATTACTGTAGATAGGTATGATAATATTACTGTAGATAGGTATGATAATATTACTGTAGATAGGTATAATGATATTACTGTAGATAGATATGATAATATTACTATAGATAGGTATGGTAATATTACTGTAGATACATGTAGGTATGATAATATTACTATAGATAGGTATGGTAATATTACTGTAGATAGGTATGATAATATTACTATAGCATACTTGCCAACTTTTTAAAATTCTCATGGGGGAGAAAGTGCGTGAGTGACATTTTTGACCGGAAAACACATTTCACGCGCGACACATTTAGCAAACAAAACCTAAGGGGAGATAATTTGCTATTGGAAAATAAATTCCTTGCATGAACACTTAAGCTTCCTTCCCTCACTGAATAAAGGGGGGGGAAACTTATTTCAAGCTTGGCCAATGATCTTTTTTATTCAAGTTTGGAAAGATAATTATATAAGCAACAAGTTACAAACAAAAAAACTGCAAAATTACATCATTTTTATCTATTTCTGGAAATGATTTAACTCACTGTTCACTCTAAATAAAAGTATTTACTTAAATATGTTATGAAAATTATGTTGTAAGATAGATGTCAGTCAATTAAATGCAAATTATCACAATGATATCACTTTCTATCAAGCTTTCTCTCCAGCAGTAAACTTCACAAGAAAATACCTAAACTGTCACGATAAATATCTAGAGTACAATATAATATCTGAATGAAATTTCAAAATGTTTCCTTTGGATTACAACAAAGACAATGATACAAGAAGAAAAAAAGGGCTGTACCAGCAGTTGTAATCACTATAGGCTTACAACTCAGTGCTTTGTAGGTGGGGACTGATACTTAAATTCAAAGTTTTAACATGACAGTATTTAGTTTAAGAAAGTGAGTATTTGTGGACTTGTTTCTGTCTTTCAAAATGTGAATTGGGAAAGTTTCTGCCTAAATAAGTCTGACACGAAGTATGCTGATGCTACGGTGATTGAAACGACGTTACCTACCGGCAACCAGGCCTTTGGTCTATATGGTCGTTATTGTGAATTTATTTCCTTGTGCTAATTATCTAAAGATAAGCCAATGTTTAAATGTAGTTAACATTTCAATAAGTAATCTGTCAAATTTGATACTCCGTTGATAACATTGCCAGTGTTGTTTTCACTTTTTCCGTCCGAGATATACTGTCAAGTAGAGGTCGTTTATGCGCTTGACATCAAAGGCAGTATAGGAAGCCATTTACAAGCGTTTAATCAACCATGACTGACCTGCTACAAAACCATCATCACGCGTCCTCAGCTTAATTGGTTTTAATTAATTGTTTATTTATCGGGGTGTTGTCACCCTTGCAGTCAGTGAAGTGTCAGAATTTCGTTACGGTCTGTGAGCAGGTCAGTTAACTGACCAATGCCCCACACATATGTCTTTCACGAGCCAGCAAGCGTTACCTGCCATAGGCCTAAGTGAATCTAACAAGATGAATAGGGGCTCCATACGGGGTTATCAAGACATATTCTCCAAAATCGGGAGAATACACTATGTTTTATCTATACGATCGGGAGACGGGGCAGGGAGTCTGGAATCGGGAAATTCCCGACTAAATCGGGAAAGTTGGCAAGTATGCTATAGATAGGTATAATAATATTACTATAGATAGGTATGATAATATTACTATAGATAGGTATAATAATATTACTATAGATAGGTATAATAATATTACTATAGATAGGTATGATAATATTACTATAGATAGGTATAATAATATTACTATAGATAGGTATAATAATATTACTGTAGATAGGTATAATAATATTACTATAGATAGGTATGGTAATATTACTATAGATAGGTATAATAATATTACTGTAGATAGGTATAATAATATTACTATAGATAGGTATGGTAATATTACTGTAGATAGGTATGATAATATTACTGTAGATAGGTATGATAATATTACTATAGATAGGTATGGTAATATTACTATAGATAGGTATGATAATATTACTGTAGATAGGTATAATAATATTACTGTAGATAGGTATAATAATATTACTGTAGATAGGTATGGTAATATTACTATAGATAGGTATGATAATATTACTGTAGATAGGTATAATAATATTACTATAGATAGGTATGATAATATTACTGTAGATAGGTATGATAATATTACTGTAGATAGATATGATAATATTACTATTATCACGAAAGGGGATCAGTGGAAGGTAAAACTTTTAGCAATAGGCCATGACATAGTCTTAAAACCTGTTCAAACTGACCGCTGGAAATGGCTTTCAATTTTCATGCCTTTAATTGAGGAGCAATCTTAATTGGTCCTGTCTTTAAGATTTAAATGCAAAGAAGAGAAAAAGGCCAATGTTGATTTTGAATGTAGATGTATTTCATGAAGGCAGTTGTGTTTTATTAGAATTATAACGGACTCGAAATTTATATCCAATATAACAAGGTTAGTTAAGAATCCTTTAATATTTTACAGATACAAAAATAGTATACAACTATTCTATTAATAATAATCAATTAAGAACCGAATGCTCGGAGTCTCAGATTATAATGTAAGTACATACAATACACAGAGATCTAAAGACCTTGGAATCACAGATCTGTGTCAGGTACCTCAGACCTGTCATTGTTTTGTTTTGTTTTATCAGATTGTGGGTTGTACCCATTCATTTTTGAACTGATCAGGGAAACAAAATGGCTAACAGGCGACCATCTTGTATTTTGAGAGTGAAAATTTATTATTCCTTTCAGAAAGTGCTGAGATCTTTCTTTGACTACTTGCAGGTCCCACATGTTATCGAATGATTTAGAGATTTAGAAGAAGAGGGGAGAGAAGGGAAAAATAGAGAAAAGATCAGTCTTTCATATAGGACTGAAATTGATCATACAATAGTGGGCACAAAGATCCCTTACGGAATGTCTTCATTTATGTTATTACAATATACACAAGACCTTTAGAGTCACAGATCTGTGTCGGGTACCTGGGACCTTTAGAGTCACAGATCCGTGTCGGGTACCTGGGACCTTTAGAGTCACAGATCTGTGTCGGGTACCTGGGACCTTTAGAGTCACAGATCTGTGTCGGGTACCTGGGACCTTTAGAGCCACAGATCTGTGTCGGGTACCTGGGACTCTACCTGGGACCTTTAGAGTCACAGATCTGTGTCGGGTACCTGGGACCTTTAGAGTCACAGATCTGTGTCGGGTACCTGGGACTCTACCTGGGACCTTTAGAGTCACAGATCTGTGTCGGGTACCTGGGACTCTACCTGGGACCTTTAGAGTCACAGATCTGTGTCGGGTACCTGGGACCTTTAGAGCCACAGATCTGTGTCGGGTACCTGGGACTCTACCTGGGACCTTTAGAGTCACAGATCTGTGTCGGGTACCTGGGACCTTTAGAGTCACAGATCTGTGTCGGGTACCTGGGACCTTTAGAGTCACAGATCTGTGTCGGGTACCTGGGACCTTTAGAGTCACAGATCTGTGTCAGGTACCTGGGACCTTTAGAGTCACAGATCTGTGTCAGGTACCTGGGACCTTTAGAGTCACAGATCTGTGTCGGGTACCTGGGACCTTTAGAGTCACAGATCTGTGTCGGGTACCTGGGACCCGTCAATGTTTATTTGTTATATCTTTAATTCTAGTAACGCTGAATTGTATTACATCTTATGTACTGT
>NW_022979409.1:0-21130 GCF_902652985.1 Pecten maximus
TTGTTCACAACCTTTTTTCCCAGTATTCTTATGATCAATAATAGCGCATTCCTTCACGTTCATCATTTTGGTATTAAAACGAAGTTTTAAACCCGGAAGATTGCATGTACATTGATATGGGCATATAATGAGATTCTCATTATATATGTACGTACACGTCCAGTCCCTGACCTTTAAATTTGTTTAATGTATTATTCGGACGGGGTAATAACTAAGTGTTATTTAACATTTTATTTTCAAATTGAACTTGTTATCTAGGTATGGTTAAGCATGATTTCTTCAATTAAAAAAAACAACAAAAAACAAAACATGAGCCACTGACTAGCTAATCTGTATATCGAAAGACCATACAAAATATCGGGAGTCCATGCATAGCCAGTATCCATTGATAAAGCGGCCAATGCCATTTGAAGGACTCAATATCACTTACATTTGCACATTTCACATACCGTAAGAACTGTATGTTAAATTTAAGCTTTAAAACCTGCATTTCCTATATGATTGAATTTTTCTCAATTCCGTTAATTCTTTGACATTGTTGACGCTATTGTCGTCAATTCAGTTTAAAAACGAGGCCAAGTAAGCAAATAATACGCCCTTTTATAGTTGATACGTAAATCTAAAAGAAAAAAAAATCAAACTTAAACGAAACTCGTCCTCAGTATTTCTGTAATCGCATAACCTACAAATTGTTTGACAATTTTCAGTTCAACTGTATTAGTACTTTTATCAAAATGTAATGTGTTGACTAAACGTGAACAAAATAGAAATAAAATATAATGTAACACTAGATAAAATGGATACATGTCTGTCTTCCTTAACTCTAATGACTGTACATGTTTTATAGATAAACAGGTCTCAAGTAAGCTATATAAATGTTATATATATATACGGTCCATGTGGTCCCAACTTTGGTTAGTCATTCTTTGTACATGCATGTATTGGTAATTATTTTTATCTCCCTAAGGTTGATAACAAAAACAAGTCTCTTGGCAGAACAATTCTATAATAAATGTTATTGAAGACGAATTTTCCATTTCAAACCCCATGCTTCTGCAACATCACTTTTCCATTACTTTAATAATTATGATATCAAATCTTTTATATATTTCATTCTTTTAAAGATTTCGTTCGTCTCAAAAATGCATACCAATAAGATAATATAACCTCAATAGAGCCAGCTGAAGTTGGCATACATGTAGATTCAGTTTAAGATACATTCAATCATGACATTTTACAACGAACGTTGGTAAGTTCTGAAGAAAAAATCCTTGTAAACATGCAGAGATATTTTTTTCACGTACAATTCTTAAGTTAATGAACGACGTAATGTAAACGGGTATATAATAAAAAAAACATATAGATGTAGAATACGATTTTCTATTCTTTACAAATTACATATGTACAATTTTGTATCAAATGGCGAAGGTCAAGATTCTTGTAATTGATACAAATGAAAGTTTAAATAATTTGATTAAGAAACGAAGCAACAAATATTTTCTTACTTTCAGTTCCTCGATCGATCACCATAATTATTTTTTCGAATTTAAATCAATAGTTTATGTTAGAAAGATGCTGTTTTGTTAGATACGTTATCATGGATTATTCAATACTGCAGTATAGAAACTATAAATTATTCGAAACTTTCACATTTCCAACATCAGGCTACACATTTTGTACGATATGTCATTACTATCTTGATTGTTAAAGTTGCAGAAGTTATATTAGGCCTTATGGTAAATATCAGACATTCTCAGCCGTGACCGTGGGCCTAATTTACTAGAAAACGTCTTTCTCAATACGAATTACCTCCCTTGTTATGTGCTCTTCTGGTTTATCTCCAAAATGTCAGCGTACAGAAGTAGAGCGATTGATGAGTTGGAAGCAGTTCTTCGTGAACAAAATAAGAACGAAATTATGACACTCAAAATTATTTCATGTAACTGCATCGGAGGAAAACTTTTCAGTGCTGCATCAGTCGTTACACAAGAAATGTTGAGCATATTTAAAGATTTCCCATCAGAAAAATCATGCACGCTGGCATTTGAAGATGTTTGGGACGTACGGAAACTCCAAGACCTGGTGGAACTACACTCGGAGAAAGAATGGGAGAAAGAAGTTAGAGCAAAGAAACCTAAGATATCAAAATCCATTCAAAATAACAAAGATAATGCAGCGTTTGTAAACTTAGAAAATTATATCCTTGGTACGTGGTGGATCCCAATCACTGGGACTAGGTTTCGGGATTTTGAGTGAAGTATTGTGTAGTTAATTGGTTACATCAGAGACCTATATACTAGGGATTCGCAACAACCGCTTTTCTCGCAGAGTCACGACCTCACCTATTGTTCTCATAACCGGAGGTATATTTAGCACGAGATCTAGCGAGACCAAGCGCTGCGGCTGCGCAATAGGTGGATATCGGAGTTGTTTATATTAGTGACATGTGCGGTGCCAAGAGATGGCGACGACTGTCTGTGCACATGTGTCACCGCGTTTGGCCGAGATAACTTCACACTGGCGATAGTTATACCTATGCACTGTAATGTATATCGGCAGATGTGAACAACGATATTTAATTAGTGTCTAACCGAAAAAAGCACCATTTTTCCGTTAAAGATTCATATAGAAACATATGGAAAATGTCGTCCGATTTTCTGCCATTAGACGATGATCTAAATTTAGATGTATAGAGAAATATACTGACGACGATTCTTATATTTTCGATAGTGATACTGACTTCAGTCAGTGCTTCCCTAATTATACCGGACTCTTACAAGGGGAAATATAATCACTTGTGTTATTTTCTTTGTATCTAAATACACTTTATTAATGACAACTGTCCAGGTATTGAATTACAGATGCTTGATCTTTTCTTCCTAATGTATACCGACGACATGGCTTTATTTGTTAACTGCCCAGAAGATTTACAAATTATGTTGGATTCTTTATATGCATATACCATAAAATGGAATCTGGAGGTCAATGTTGATATAACTAAAATCATGGTGTTTAGAAATTGTGGACAAATAAGAAATAATGAGCCATGGAAATATAATAATGAATAATAATGACAATATAGAAATTGTTGACAGTTTTAAATTATTGGGTATGCTGTTCAACTACAATGGGAAGTTTTACAAAACACAAAAACATTTTGCAGAACAAGGCAGAAAAGCTTTAATTATTTTCTCTGACAACTTCTCTTAGAAATCATTGGTTGAATGTAGAAACTTATTGTTCTATTTTTGATTCGTATGTAAATAGCATTTTACGTTATGCATAGGAAATATGGGGATTTCATAAAGCACCGCATGTCGAAAGCGTACATTAGAAATTCTGTAAAAAAATACTTAACTTATAAGGTGCCTTAATCAACTTGCAATGACTTCGTTTACTGTGAATGGGGTAGATTACCATTAACTATTATGAGAAAATTAAGAGTGTTCAAATATTGGTGAAACAGTCGGATAATCTGGTATTGAAAACATGTCTTGATGAAATGGTAAATGAGAATGATGTGTGGATATGTGACATTAAGAATGAATTAGCCGCTAGCCCGCTTTAGGTATTGAGTACATGTTTTATTCTAATTCACCAGTAGACTATGCTTTTAAAAGCATTGAGCAGAGATTGACCGATGTTACAAAACAAAACATGTTAACAGATATCAAGTTCGTCGAAAGGTAGATTATATATCGATATCTGATAGATAGCCACTGTGTACAGTTTTAAACCTATAGAAACTAAATATAAATGTATGTGGAGCATCCTCACACAAATTAAATATAGAAATAGGTAGACATAATAATATGACCCAAAGAAATAGAACCTGTAACAATTGTGATTTGGGTGACATCGAGGGCGAGTTTCATTTTATTTTCATATGTCCATTATATACAGGTCTGAGGGTAAAAAGTATAAAACAATATTACTACAAAAGACATTCTGTTTTTAAATTAATCCAACTATTATCTGTTAATAATGTTAGAGAGTTGTCAAATTTAGGTTAATATCTATACTTGGCTTGCAAAAGACAAAATTTATTAGTGTAGATAATTTTATATTGAACAGTTTTCATGTACATGTATGTAACACATCTGTAGTTGTTTAATGTTATATATCTTATATACATATAGGCCTTAGAGCTCATCTGCACCCACCACTAGACCAGTGATTCGTTGATTTATTTCACCAGCAGTTTTACAGTATAAAAACCAGCATTAAAACTATGCCTTTTATCTTTTTTTTTTAGAGATATTTCTTGTTTATTAGACAAATGCTATAGCAAAAGTCTTAAGTAAAATGAAAAAAAAAAACACTGTCATGTTTTATGATTGATAATATTATATTATTTAGTATTGAAAACTTTGATAGTGCTTAGGTCATGTACCAATGGTAGATCTTTTCTTCTTTGGCTTTCTGAAAAAAAAAGTTTAATAAGTATTGATACATTATGGTATAGAATAGGCAGAGAAGCTTCTATAAGATTTAAATTTGAAACATTCAAATTTCAAATACCCTGCAGTAAATTCATATACCCCAAATGTTGATTAAACAGATTCGTAAATTCAAAATTAACCTAAAAACATATATATCTAAATATGAATGGACCCATTTAAGTTTAATTAGGGAATGAGGACTTTTGTTTTCCAGAGTACAGGTAAATATTTAGATTGTATACTGCACAGCATGCCTTTAGTGAACTCTAGTATTTTGGGGAGATGGACATGGCCAGCCTCAGGACAGGTGTTGACAATGACACACACCTGTTGATTGATGTATATCTCAAAGGTAATAAAGGTGTGGCCAATGTCCCTATGGTTTGTATGGAGTGGGGGAGCCCAGGTGATCACCATGACAATATTTTTTTCTGTAGACCAAGAAGTACAGGTACATACAGGTATATACTCTACATATATTCTGAATGGACCCCCTTTGAGTTTATTAGGAGATGCCCCATGACTAGGTGTTAATGTTTTTATCAAAGGTGAGGTGTGATCAATGCCCCAAAGGTTGGGGGGAGGGGGGGGTGGTGGGTGGTATATATATCGGTCATAACGGAAAAACAAATATATAACCTTTTGATTTTATTAATTTCCCACACAATACAATAAAATATATACCGCAGTATTTAATGTTTTGCTATGTGCAAAAGATATCATAGCTATCATATTCCAACACACTCATTCCTCGATCAATCCCTGCAATTCTATATCAAATATCTGTTTTGAAACACTAAATAATTTACAAAAAGTATAATATTTAATTTAATTTACATTAGACTGATTTATGTTTTTTTTCAATTAGTTTCAATTAATGCATTTCTTTCAATAATGGCTTTATTATTCATGAGATCAATGTTAACAGAAGTCATGATTATACTATATAAAATTCTACAGATTATAGCTATCAAATCACTAATCTAATCATAAATATGATATTAAAGTTGAATTGAATATAATTAATGGATAGTTTAAATTATATACACCTTCCAGTTAAAAACAAAATAGACGATAGTATACCAGCCACCTTTTTCTCTTGTTTTGTTTACTAATTTTCACCGGGCAATAACTAAATATTCACAATGAATTACACAACAAATTTGACTAAACGCGATACAGTAACTATCGAGCAACAATTATTTGAAAACCATTTTGAAATTGGTCAATAAATAAAAAAGGAGTTAAACTGAAACCATGTAGCACTGTCCTTAACACCAGCCATTCACAGTATAACCATAATTTGTTTTGTTTACTTATTTTCACTGGGCAATAACTAAATATTCACAATGAATTAAACAACAAATTTGACTAAACGAGATACAGTAACTATCGAGCAACAATTATTTGAAAACCATTTTGAAATTGGTCAATAAATAAAAAAGGAGTTAAACTGAAACCATGTAGCACTGTCCTTAACACCAGACATAAGCTAACCAGCGCGGTAATCGCCGTGAAAAGAAGTTGAACGGTCACATGTGCAGTCTTCCGAACATAAAGTACGACGGAATACGTTTGAAACACCAGTTTACATAAAAAAAATTGCACGTACGTTTGATTCCCGTGATTTGTTATCGGACAATAGTCTTCTATGAGCTGTGATAAAGCTGACCGTGTTTCGGGCGTACTTTCAATATGGCGTCTAAACAGTAGGAGCAGCAATGCACTCTGGGATAAATCACCCGAACTTCCGCTCGGCGGTGACGTTTGGTAAGCCAATGAGCTTGTTGCGAATCCCTAGTATATAGGTCTCTGGTTACATGTAAGATGTATTATCGCATGCAGTGGCTGACGCCAGTTGAAAACAGGTTATTCAACGAACATACATAAAAACGTTTTCCCTCATCAAATTAGTTATTCACTGACGTAAATAGAGGATAAAATAATGGGTAAATGTTAGCAAAAGGGAAAATTTGTAACCGTAGCTTAGACGATAATACAGCTTTGACATATTGTAAGCACTTATAGTCATTAGCCCTGGACTACTATCTGTCAATAGGTGGCTTTTGAGCAATATGAGCATGTGCTTGTGTATACATATAATACACATGCAACAGTATTTCATACGCAGAGAAAGCCTCGCCACCTCGGCGACTGTTATATTTTAAAATTTAGACGTCGGATATTTAAGACTTGTATAATGTTTGATTATGGATTTTCGATGAATTGGTCAGGCTTTGTGTAGTGCTCAGTTGTTTTTAATTTTTATGCATAATTTTTTACTATTAAGAAAAACTTGAATATAATGTGATTTTGTTTTTTATCCTCTATTAGCACGAGTGAATAACTAATTGTGTGTGAAAACTTTTCTATGCATGCTTCCTGAATAACCTGTTTTCAGCTGTGATTCAGCTGTGCTTCAAAAGGATCTGGACACAATGTGTAAGTGGAGTGATACATGGCTACTTAAGATGCACCCAGACAAATGCAAACAGATGAGAATAGGCAAGGGAAAAGGAAGAGGACATGATGAACCCGAACCGGACTACCATCTCAACGGGAAATACCTGCAGAAAACCAAACAAGAGAAGGACATAGGAGTAAGCATCGACTCCGAGCTTTCGTTTGACGAACATATATCTGAAAAAGTTAAGAAAGCGAACTCTATGTTTGCACTCATCAGAAGGACTTTCCAGTTTATGGACACCAGGTCTTTTATCCCATTATATAAATGTCTGGTAAGATCCCAACTGGACTACGCTAGTCCTGTGTGGGCACCTCACTTACAAAAACACATTAACAAGAAATAAGGGGTTCAAAGAAGAGCAACCAAGTGTCTCCCGGGAATGAAGGAATTGACCTACAGCGAGAAGCTGGAAAAACTCAAACTACCAACTTTGGCATTCAGAAGAATTAGAGGAGATATGATAGAACTGTACAAAATATATATATATAACCTTTGTTTGTTTTAAAAGAGACACAATGTTGATGTAACCAAAGATTATCCATGCTGGTAGGGGGCTCCCCAACCGCTGGAAAAATCTTTGTTCGCCTTTCTTCTTTTTTGTTTGTTTCTAGATTTCAATATTATAAAAATTATTACTAACAAAATTATCAAAATTAACAACACGTAAATTTAACCGAGTGAGTGTGAAAGAGAACGCATGAAGATGTCCTGAAAGAGAGAAAAGAAAGTGACACTTTACTGTTGTTTATATATATAAAACATGTGTGTATGAAAGAGAGCGGCAGAGTATACTAGTTAAGAGTGTAAATTAAATCAAGAAATATTAAAAGAAAAAGAATATGATGAACGAAAAAAAAGAAGAAGAAATAATAATATTATTAATAATTATTGTACGATGATGAAATGGCTCGGTGCTCTAAATAGCACCAGATACTTAGATGTCAGATGAAAAAATATAGCACGTATGCAGTTACAGACATTTTAGACAATTAACGTCACGAACTAATAAATACTAACACGCACCTCGCAAGGTTTATCTATTTAAAAAAAAAAGTATTATTATTTATTATTTGTATTGATGGAGTTACCAAAGATGTGAATATATGAGCCAACTCTGAGTACGAAAAAAAAAAAAAAAGGTGGTCTCTTTGGTCCCTAGTTATGCCAATTCAAATAAGATTTTTGATTAGTAATACAAAATGGCTGACAGGTAGCCATCTTGTATTTTGAGAATTTAAGTTTTATATCGCTTTTTTTAAAAGTACTTATTGGATATTTCTCAAACTTCATGTGTATGTTCTACTTGTTCCTGTTATCTGATTATTAAGAGGAAAAGAAGGAAAATAGAGAGAAGATCAGTCTGATAAGAGTCATTAAAGATCATTTGATTGTAGACACTAAGATCCATCTGGGATCCCTTGTTATGCTACAGTTACCTTGTTTACTATCAACGAATCATATTTTTACAATCACATTTCTTGTAATTTTTATTTCTTGTTCCTTTGAAAAAAATGCAGCATGCTCTCAATGCATCATTCAAATGAAGAAAAATCAATGATAACATTATCAATTCATCACTTTAAATCTTCCTTGGTGTTTTATTTCCTCTGTTGTGTGTTCCTTATAAAGGTTTTATTCCAAGACTGTTTCTTATCTTCTTCACTGAAATTTACCTGTTTAAAACTTGTATGCATGTTTTACTTTGCTAAAGAAGCTGAGTCTTTATCATTTTTTTTTTTTGATTTACCTTATTTTGGTGTGGCACAGGGATATTGAGGTAGTCTGCATGTACATGTACTTTGTCTTATTTTGATGTGACAGCACTGTTATTGAGATTGTCTGTGTGTAGCTTATATTATATTTTACATTTACAAGATAGTTTGAAGTTATTGATGAAACTCATTCTCTGTTTACAGGTGTTGAATCTTGCTGGCATGGATTTGTGGATATGGTTGTCAGTGGTAATGAGTTGGTTAACACTGTGCAGACGTCAGACCTTACAGAAAAGGTGAAAATGGTAGTTGGAGTGAAAACAAAAGAAAATTTACTTGATTCAAGATTTCAAAGCTCAGTTATTGCAGAAACTATAACCAATTCATTTGCACAAGTCAATACAAATCCTGCTGTCTCAGGACTACCGATTCCAGCATTTGGATGTACACCAGATGAAATATTAGTGTTTGCATATGACTGTAGAAACGATAAGTTACTGAAAAAAATGATGGATTTGAAGCTTTTTCATGATGATGTGAAGAGTGCAACCATCGTAATGTTATGGTTGTATATTAACTTTACAAGTTTCATGAGGAGAGATGTCACAGATACTCTAACAAAGCCTTTTCTATCTGAATTCACATCAGAATTCTGCTCAAGTCGGCAAAATAGAGTCATGTTACTCCTGAATTTTATCCTGTTTCAAATTGGCCAAAGCTTAACTTTTACAGTTCAGCAAAAATGACATAACCCAGGACTGAACGCTCTATTTTGTCTTCATTCCTGAGAAGTTTAGGAATCTATCAACATCCATATTGAAAATTCAGATGTTATCACAAAAATAATATTCTGAGGGTGCAACTTGCTAACTGCAATGCAGAACACAAGATATTACTAAAATACCATATCTACCATGAGTAGCAGTGTTATATTTTAAAAACTTATTTAATCAGTATACTGTTTTTTGAAAATGCTGACAATAAGTTTAAATTTTACAAGAATGAAAGTGCATTTATATTAAATCTTAAGAAATATTGAATTTTGTATTTATGCCAAATATTGAATATAAAAACTGCACCATACAGCTTTTTAGCCCACCATCATCAGATGGTGGGCTATTCAAATCGCCCTGCGTCCGTGGTCCGTGGTCCGTCCCTCCGTCCGTCCCTCCGTCCGTCCGTAAACAATTCTTGTTATCGCTATTTCTCAGAAAGTACTAGAGGGATCTTTCTCAAATTTCATATGTAGGTTCCCCTTGGTGCCTAGTTATGCATATTGCATTTTGAGACCAATCGAATAACAACATGGCCGACAGACAGCCATCTTGGATTTTGACAATTGAAATTTGTTTTCGCTATTTCTAAGAAACTAATGAATGGATCTTTCCTGAAATTTCATATGTAGGTTCCCCCCTTGATGCCTAGTAATGCATATTGCATTTTGAGACCAATCAGAAAACAACATGTCCGACAGGCAGCCATCTTGGATTTTGACAATTGAAGTTTGTTATCGCTACTTCTCAGAAAGTACTGAAGGAATCTTTCTCAAATTCCATATATAGGTTCCCCTTGGTGCCTAAATCTTTAATTTTATATATAGGTTTCCCTTGTTTGAAAAGTACTAGAGGCTGTTTCTGAATTTACACAGATTAGTAAGACTTCGAAGAAGAGAAAAGTAGAGAAAAGATCAATCCGACATGGAACCTATAAAGAACATTCAATGGTGGGCGCTAAGATCCCTCTGGGATCTCTTGTTTCTCCTTTGATTCATCAGTGATGATTGGGACAAATCATACAATATATCTACATGTAGATAATTACTTTGTATATTGTGAAGGAAATGTTGACTTCTGAAGTTCTCTATATATACGTTATATTAAAGGATCATGACTCTTGGCTGTTTTAATGGAGACTTATAATGTGATGATTATACTGTATTGTCCATTTCAATTTTGCAAAGCTAAAAATATAAATGAGAATCATTTTGTTACAGTGTAATGTTTTATGGAAAAGGGGAAGTAATCACACTTGGTGCCATACCAGTAGTACATTAAATATTTCATTTCTTTTATTCTTTTCATATATATATCATTGATGTTTTATACATAGACATGTATATAATCTCACAGTTATGATTTTATGGTTAATACTGTGTTTTCAAGACTCCTGTTCTGATCATTCATACATTCAAGTCAAAAACAGTTACAGTAACTATGCACATAGTGGCATATAGTGGTAATCGATTTCACTCTCAGAATCGATAATCAGCAACTCAAAATCAATCTCTTATAATTAATTAAATTAATCAAATCACCCTGCGTCCGTGGTCCGTCGTCTGTCTGTCCCTCCGTCCGTAAACAATTCTTGTTATCGCTATTTCTGAGAAAGTATTGAATGGATCTTTCTCAAATTTCATATGTAGGTTTCCCTTGGTGCTTTGTTATGCATATTGCGTTTTGAGACCAATCGGAAAACAACATGGCCGACAGACAGCCATCTTGGATTTTGACAATAGAAGTTTGTTATTGTTATTTCTGAGAAAGTACTGAAGGGATCTTTCTCAAATTTCATATGTAGGTTTCCCTTGGTGCCTTGTTATGCATATTGCGTTTTGAGACCAATCGGAAAACAACATGGCCGACAGACAGCCATCTTGGATTTTGACAATAGAAGTTTGTTATTGTTATTTCTGAAAAAGTACTGAAGGGATCTTTCTCAAATTTCACATGTAGGTTCCCCTTGGTGGCTAGTTATGCATATTGCCTTTTGAGACCATTCTGTAAACAACATGGCCGACAGGCAGCCATCTTGGATTTTGCTATTGAAATTTGCTATCACTATTTCTGAGAAAGTACAGAAGGGATCTTTCTCAAATTTCATATGTAAGTTTCCCTTGGTGCCTAGTTATGTATATTGCATTTTGAGACCAATCTGAAAATAACATGGCCGAAAGGCAGCCATCTTGGATTTCGACAATAGAAGTTTGTTATTGTTATTTCTGAGAAAGTACTGAAGGGATCTTTCTCAAATTTTATATGGAGGTTTCCCTTGGTGCCTTATTATGCTTATTGCATTTTGAGACCAATCGGAAAACAACATGGCCGACAGACAGCCATCTTGGATTTTGACAATAGAAGTTTGTTATTGTTATTTCTGAGAAAGTACTGAAGGGATCTTTCTCAAATTTCATATGTAGGTTTCCCTTGGTGCCTTGTTATGCATATTGCGTTTTGAGACCAATCGGAAAACAACATGGCCGACAGACAGCCATCTTGGATTTTGACAATAGAAGTTTGTTATTGTTATTTCTGAAAAAGTACTGAAGGGATCTTTCTCAAATTTCACATGTAGGTTCCCCTTGGTGGCTAGTTATGCATATTGCCTTTTGAGACCATTCTGTAAACAACATGGCCGACAGGCAGCCATCTTGGATTTTGCTATTGAAATTTGCTATCACTATTTCTGAGAAAGTACAGAAGGGATCTTTCTCAAATTTCATATGTAAGTTTCCCTTGGTGCCTAGTTATGTATATTGCATTTTGAGACCAATCTGAAAATAACATGGCCGAAAGGCAGCCATCTTGGATTTCGACAATAGAAGTTTGTTATTGTTATTTCTGAGAAAGTACTGAAGGGATCTTTCTCAAATTTTATATGGAGGTTTCCCTTGGTGCCTTATTATGCTTATTGCATTTTGAGATCAATTGGAAAATAATATGGCCGACAGACCGCCATCTTGGATTTTGACAATTGAAGTTTGTTATCTCTATTTCTCAAAGTACTGAAGGGATCTTTCTCAATTTTCATATGTAGGTTCCCCTTGGTTCCTTGTATTGCATTTTTTGACCAGTCTGTCCTGAAAACAACCTGGCAAATAAACAGCCATTATCGTTAAATCTCAAATTTCTTGTATAGCTAGGATTCCCTTGTTTGAAAAGTACTGGAGGGATGTCTAAATTTGCACAGATTAGTAAAATGAAGGGAAAAGTAGAGAGAAGATCAATCTGACATAGAACCTATCAAGATCATTCAATGGTGGGCGCCAAGATCCCTCTGGGATCTCTTGTTCTTTGTTTTCATGGTAAATACTCAAATATGATTGGTCGAAAATTGTTTTCATTCTTCTATGAAAGAAATTCCAAGAATGGCGCGAAAAATGTGACGTCACAATACGACTATTGACATTGCATATTGATTTGAGAAAAAGAATCCCATTTAAAACCAGTAAAATTGTACATAAAACATTTTCTAAATTAGAAAATCATTTTCAAAAATTAATGATAAGCGTTGATGTCAATTTTTAGCCCATCATCATCAGATGGTTGGCTATTCAAATCGCCCTATGTTCGTGGTCCGTGGTCCGTCGGTCCGTCCCTCCCTCCCTCCGTCCCTCCGTCCATAAACAATTCTTGTTATCTCTATTTCTCAGAATGTACTGAAGGGATCTTTCTCAAATTTCATATGTAGGTTCCCCTTGGTGCTTTGTTATGCATATTGCGTTTTGAGACCAATCTGAAAACAACATGGCCGGCAGGCAGCCATCTTGGATTTTGACAATTGAAGTTTGTTATTGCTATTTCTGAGAAAGTACTGAAGGGACCTTTCTCATATTTCTTATGAAGGTTCCCCTTGGTGCCTAGCCACTTTAGCCACATACAATACCGACAAATGGACGTGATATCTAGCGTGTACTGTACAGAATGACCATGACATTATTATAGTAAATTGAAATACTTATACATTAACAATTGCTGGCATATTTGTAAAATTTTCAGATTGTAAATACCAAGTAGACATCATGTATGTATATGTACTATATCTTCATCCAATACACACACATGTATGAATATGTGTGCCTGTTCACTCGTTTATACATATACAACACGTATCATTCAAAACCAACTTAATCCAAAATGCTCAATTTTTTATTCTCTCTTCTTAATCACATTTTTGAATTGAATATTCTTGTGTATTGTACCATCATGTGACTATGTTATTATTCATTTTTTTGTTAATTTTACGGGAGAAGTCGTTTATAAGTTGGTAAAATTTGCTAACTAATCCCTTTGTCATTTTTGTATATCAATAAAATATGTTTAAACTTAAACTACAGCACGTGTAAACATAAACACCCTTAAACATATTGATATGTTATTATATACATGTATATAACAATTAATTTACTATTTACATCATAAACAATATCCTATCATAGATTTGTGCTGGAATTGCACATACAGACAATTCAACTACTAATAAAAGTAACGCAACATATGTATGAGAAACATTATATGACTATACATAATTATTGGTTATTAAGCCATTCTAATTGTCTCTTCCTTGCAAATTTAATATATTTAGCAAAATTTGAGATATCATTTCTATGATTTCTTGTTAACAGCTCTATTAATTTGAACATGCTAGGTTTTTATAAAATTATGAGGTTTAATGCATTTCTTTCGTAATTAATACAAATAAGGACAATTTAAAATGAGATGAAATTGAATGGAGTGAAAATAGCCTTCATAGCGTAATTGACTTAATTACGTGGTGGCCTTAAAGTGTAGCCGTAACGATTTGCTATGTCAAGCTTAAAATGTGATTTAGGATGAAACTAAAAATGCTGAAAGGCCGACTTTCACAGCGACTTTAGTTTTAGAGTAATTGCGATTTTTCTCGAACCCAGAGCCGTTGACTACGTTTCGGTGACCTCTGACCTGTGACGTCAGAGGTTAAACGGGATCAGAGCCGTCATGAAATATATACAGAAACAAACGTGAACACGTGCCTGCAATTATTGCGAATTGGACAACAATAATGAAAGTGCTGAATAAACTTTTTGAATTATATTTGTGAGTTAGTTAATAACTAATGTTACCGAAACCAGGGACATATAATTTTCTATTATAACGTGCCATATACAACATGTAACATCTTACTAATTTTCTATTATAACGGGCCAAATACAACGTGTATCATCTTACTCATTTTCTATTATAACAGGTCGTATATAACATGTAAAATTTGAACAACTTTTATTTCTATAGATTTTACCGCTTATAATTAAGAAATTATGAATTTTTGAATTTAATATAACAGGTTTTGTGAAATAATAAGCTTAGTTTTCTTGATTTAACCTACGCCTTTTCGGTCCATTGCGTTCCGATTCGGGTGGTTAGTCGTACTGTCACTTACAAAATGGCAGGTTCAACAGCGTGAAATGTTGACTAGCGTAAAGCAAGGGTCTATACTGACGGAATAAAACACCTAGGTGGGACTAAATGGGTGTTCTGGTGTAAATACATATCTCATTTATCCATATTGGTAAGATACGTGTGATTTCACACCGGTTTTATTGTATTTACACCTTATATCTTAGCGACACCAAACGGTGACGGAACATTCCATGTTTTCATATAGTAGGCTAGTGCGTTCTGGCCCTACACCAGAAATGTATGCAAATTATATCCTTACTTGGATTAAAGTTGTTTGAAATGATCATCACACAGTGATTCTTAGATCTACTACTCAAGAAATAACTTCCATCAAATCTACTTTCTTTTACCTGTCAGCGACACACAGCGGAATTTTTACAGTTCTTTATGTATCTAAATATACTACACATTATCTATAGAGTCCCCTCTAGACTATGACTATAGTGACAAATAAAAAAAAATCATATTTTAAAGCTAAGTAAAACTGATGTTTAATTCTACGTCATTTATAAGAGATGGAAACAATTAAAACCAATGGCAAATGGTTATACCGTACGTCCCTGGTCACATCGATCATAGCGTTGATGGGTGTCAGTTATATACATGTAGTTACTCCATACCGATTCATATTACAGGTAAATTTTATCGCATGAGTCAGCACCGATGAGTCCTGCTGATCCTCTGTGATCCTCAGTGATCCTCAGTGATCCTCAGTGTCCCGATCGCGGAGGTTCACAGCGGCACGCTTGGTCACCGCGATCTTTGATGATTTAACCCCGGTGATTGATCGGCATAATTGGCCTATCACCAGGAAACACAGTGATTGTTTCTCCATGTACACTCGTCACCATAAATCGCGGGGGAAACGGTAGAAGTATTAAAAGCTAAGATCCTTACTGTAATTGGGACAGTCCCTACCTTACAGTCCAGAGGCCAGGTGATTGGGACAGTCCCTACCTAACAATCCAGAGGCCAGGTGATTGGGACAGTCCCTACCTAACAGTCCAGAGGCCAGGTGATTGGGACAGTCCCTACCTAACAGTCCAGAGGCCAGGTGATTGGGACAGTCCCCTACCTTACAGTCCAGAGGCCAGGGGATTGGGACAGTCCCTACCTAACAGTCCAGAGTGCCAGGGGATTGGGACAGTCACTACCTAACAGTGCAGAGGCCAGGTGATTGGCACAGTCCCTACCTAACAGTCTAGAGGTCAGGTGATTGGGACAGTCCCTACCTAACAGTCCAGAGGCCAGGGGATTGGGACAGTCCCTGCGTGATAGTCCAGAGGCCAGAGGATTGGGGCAGTCCCTACCTAACAGTCCAGAGGCCAGGGGATTGGGACAGTCCCTACGTGATAGTCCAGAGGCCAGAGGATTGGGGCAGTCCCTACCTAACAGTCCAGAGGCCAGGGGATTGGGACAGTCCCTACATTATAGTCCAGATGCCAGGGGATTGAGACAGTCCCTACCTAACAGTCCAGAGGCCAGGTGATTGGGATAGTCCCTACCTTATAGTCCAGAGGCCAGGTAATTGGGGCAGTCACTACCTAACAGTCCAGAGGCCAGGGGATTGGGGCAGTCACTACGTATACCTAACAGTCCAGAGGCCAGGTGATTGAGACAGTCCCTACCTAACAGTCCAGAGGCCAGGTAATTGGGGCAGTCACTACCTAACAGTCCAGAGGCCAGGGGATTGGGTCAGTCCCTACCTAACAGTCCAGAGGCCAGGTAATTGGGACAGTCCCTACCTAACAGTCCAGAGGCCAGGGGATTTGGTAAGTCCCTACCTTACAGTCCAGAGGCCAGGGGATTCGGGCAGTCCCTACTTAACAGTCCAGAGGTCAGGTGATTGGGACAGTCCCTACTTAACAGTCAAGAGGCCAGGTGATTGGGACAGTCCCTACCTTACAGTCCAGAGGCCAGGTGATTGGGACAGTCCCTACCTAACAATCCAGAGGCCAGGTGATTGGGACAGTCCCTACCTAACAGTCCAGAGGCCAGGTGATTGGGACAGTCCCTACCTAACAGTCCAGAGGCCAGGTGATTGGGACAGTCCCCTACCTAACAGTCCAGAGGCCAGGGGATTGGGACAGTCCCTACCTAACAGTCCAGAGTGCCAGGGGATTGGGACAGTCACTACCTAACAGTGCAGAGGTCAGGTGATTGGGACAGTCCCTACCTAACAGTCTAGAGGTCAGGTGATTGGGACAGTCCCTACCTAACAGTCCAGAGGCCAGGGGATTGGGACAGTCCCTACGTGATAGTCCAGAGGCCAGAGGATTGGGGCAGTCCCTACCTAACAGTCCAGAGGCCAGGGGATTGGGACAGTCCCTACATTATAGTGCAGATGCCAGGGGATTGGGACAGTCCCTACCTAACAGTCCAGAGGCCAGGTGATTGGGATAGTCCCTACCTAACAGTCCAGAGACCAGGTGATTGAGACAGTCCCTACCTAACAGTCCAGAGGCCAGGTAATTGGGGCAGTCACTACCTAACAGTCCAAAGGCCAGGGGATTGGGTCAGTCCCTACCTAACAGTCCAGAGGCCAGGGAATTGGGACAGTCCCTACCTAACAGTCCAGAGGCCATGTGATTGGGTCAGTCCCTACCTTACAGTCCAGAGGCCAGTGGATTGGGACAGTCCCTACCTAACAGTCCAGAGGCCATGTGATTGGGTCAGTCCCTACCTTACAGTCCAGAGGCCAGGTGATTGGAACAGTCCCTACCTAACAGTCCAGAGGCCAGGGGATTGGGGCAGTCCCTACCTAACAGTCCAGAGACCAGGGGATTGGGTCAGTCCCTACCTAACAGTCCAGAGGCCATGTGATTGGGACAGTCCCTACCTTACAGTCCAGAGGCCATGTGATTGGGACAGTCCCTACCTAACAGTCCAGAGACCAGGGGAATGGGACAGTCACTACCTAACAGTCCAGAGGCCAGCGGATTGGGGCAGTCCCTACCTTACAGTCCAGAGGTCAGGTGATTGGGACAGTCCCTACTTAACAGTCTAGAGGTCAGGGGATTGGGACAGTCCCTACCTAACAGTCTAGAGGCCAGGGGATTGGGACAGTCCCTACCTTATAGTCCAGAGGCCAGGGGATATCATATAATATGTCATATTTAATATTACAAACTAAAAATATTACATTAGTTCAGACTTATCTTGCCAAACAAAAAAATAGTTCAAATAATAAATATGCTGGAAACCATTTTTACTAGTCTTCCTAGGATTGCCGGAAATTTCCCAAAGCTGTTGCGATTGACTCAGAATTAGTGTACCACTTCCGGAAATAAAAAGATCACGTGACACAAAGTTGTACAAATGTAAAGCGATGATTGTTTTTATAAAGAAGTCGTCGGAAGGCAGATCGTCCTGTAAGAATCGAATTAAGCACAGACGTTAATTTCTACAAATTCAAGTGCATGTGCGGGTAATTATTTTGGACGGCCTTGTGTTTTGGCAATACCCTTTTAACAGTATATATTGGTCTGTTTTGACTAAGTGGTGGAGGGAGTGGAGACCAATTGATACAGTATCCATCGAAATTATCACATGAAAATGTCACTGACTCTTATGTAATACAATGGTGTTTATCTACATAAACGCTGATACAACATTACAAATAAGTGTTTATAATGTTTAATGTTTAAACAAATCGTTTTAATTCTTGTTTTCTATGGGGAGCATCTCCCCTCCATTGCGAATAACACAGACTTATCTAAAAATAAATAAAATTATTTAGGACCTAATAAATAAATAAATAAGATAAACTATTAACGTTAAACGTCGCTGGTTAAATAATAAAGATATGAAAGCAGCTTTTCGCCCTTCAGTAAGCAGAAATATAATTTTACAATTAAAACATAATCATTTTAGAAACTATAAAGTAGGACAGATTATATAATATAACAGTAATAATACATCTAATATGTCGCTAATGGTCAAACCACAATACCTTTGTAGTTATTGAATTTGGAGATGGATTGGTTGCACTGCAATACCTGTTTTCACCAACCAGGGGATGGAGGAAAGTTCCTATTGACAAGCTGTGGCCATATATACTGTGAAAAGTGTATAGACCAGGGTGAATATGTACTCAAAGACAAAATAATGCTAACATAATAACGATAAATATTATATATACAGTAACATGTTTGTGAAGAAGAACTCCATTTTAAGAGAGACCAACTTATTTTATAGGACCAATCAGTCAATGTTTTCCAAGAAAAAAACATCAGCCAATTTAGCTTATTTTTTGGAAAGTCTAACTCGGGATACTCTTCTTTAACTGAGTATGGTTTATAACTTTCATTTCAAACAACAAACTCAAAATCAATGCTGTTTCTATTGCAGTTACTAATGGAAAGTGTAAAATGTGTGGCAGTGTGTGTACAACAATTCCCCTGTCTGGACAGGTAAGACAAAATTATCTCTCCACATGTAAAACAATATAATATGTAGACAGGAAAGACTAGATATGGTAGATAGTATCTGGACAGATACGATGATTTAGTATCTGGACAGGTAAGAAGATTTATCTGGACAGGTAAGATGATTTGTCTGGACAGGTAAGATGATTTGTCTGGACAGGCTAGATAATATAATATATGGACAGGTAAGTTAATTCAATATCTGCTACAGATGAGATAGTACATTATCTGGATAAGCAAAATATTTGCAATGTATGGGCAGGTAAATCATATAGATTATTGGACGGGTAAGAAAGGCAATATATTGAAATGGGTTATACAGGTAACATGACAAGGTTAATTTCTTCACTTTATTAAACAAATTGCTGGCTTAAAATATTACTGATTAAAGTTTGAAAATTTAATTAATTTTCAAATTGTTGATCATTCCATGGCAGTAATCAGTTTTTTTGTGACACTGGGTGGTTGGGTAGGTGGCAAATTGGTAACCACTCTACCCTATCCCCACTGTAAAGCTGGGTGTGTATTTCCATCCAGCCTACAAGATTGATTATTATAGCTTGTTTGATGATTGTCGTAATGTGTATAATGTTAATGGTTACAATACCTGGCATTACAGATGAAACCAGATGTGGAGTTGTTTTTTTACAAATCCCATGGATTTACTGAAAAAGGAGTTCAGGAAAATCATCCAGGTTTGTATTTTAACAAGGAAGTGTTTCGCATAAATTGCATTGCATTATTAATTTTTTAAATAGTATATTTAATATCAATAACAATGTTTTGCTCAATGTTCCCATGCAGTATGGCCGTAGATAATACTGAGCATTTAACATTTTTCATTTTAAAGGTAATGGACTTTCAACACAATCAGAGGAGGAGATTCTTTTCATATCTAATGGACAAGGTAAGAAATGATTTTGAAATACACTGTATCTGTTAAAAAATCGAAGTGTGAGAATTGACTTGTGAATGTGATATGTAACCTAACTTTGGTTTGTCGCAGCTTCACAGACAGCATAATGTCATGGAGAAATGTCATAAAGCCATACGAGCCTCCCAGGACCTGGAAAGGTGAGTCACGGATATCTAAGGTGGCAGATCTTTAATCGTGATTTTTTACCATGAAGATTTGGTAAAACTCTCCATTTCTAAAAATCAGTCTAGTTTACTTTTGGAATCAACCCTGCTTATTTTAACAATAAAACAATATTTGTCTTTTAAAATCATCTATCAATGAATTTGAAGTGTAAATGTGTTTTGGTTGTTACAGGGATATGAGTAAATTGCGTGAGGAAAACTCCTACCTGAAAAGACTGATGAGTGAACGTGAAAATGTAAGCTAATAAAACCATACTATCATATCTTAATAATATGTAATCATCAATTAAATTTCTTATAGATTTATAAGTGCACCATTCAGATGCATGTATCCCACTACAGTAGAAATATAGTTAAATATAAATATAGTGTGCAATTGACAATTCACATCATACATGTATGTAAGTTCTCGTAGTGACGACTGTCATTGACAGCCGCAGTTACCTCCTTCCATTCTTTATTAGATATCCCCGCACTTTCGCCTCTCCCAGATAATTTTCCAAATAATATAAGACTCTTTCATATGTGTATATGTAGGATAGGGATATTCCACCCGAGGGGTCACAAAATGTGGTGAAACCCGAGGCTTGCCGAGGGTTTTACCACATTGTGTGATCCCGAGAGTGGAATATCCCTATCCTACATACACACATAATGAAAGAGTCTTTTTCTCTTATATCATTACCGAATTTCTGGCGAAAGTGTCCCTCAGCCATCCATTTTCTTCAATTTTTTAATTTCTTTATTTGACGTTTTTACTAATAGC
>NW_022979410.1:0-22126 GCF_902652985.1 Pecten maximus
TTTTACTGTGTATGAAACTAGTATGTAAACTTTATCTATTTAACAATTGTGAAACAAGTTATATCAACTTATATATCTAATCATGCTTGTTTACCTGAATGGAAACATGTGAGGGGTCTTACTGTTGGAGAAAATGCCAGTACCTGCTGAAAACCCACATGGTCAGGCATTTGATCCTATACCTTTTCACGTCTGATAGGGGAATTGAACCCCGGTCGCTTGGGTGAATGGCAAGTGTGTTATCACTGTACCAAACGATCATCAACAGTGTACACCACTAGTTAATGTAACTATCATTGACATAGGTAAAACTTATTAGGATGCAAAGTGGCACCTATTTCAGCGGCCATGGCGCCTTAAATTCACCATTGGCGACCAGTTATTGACCTATAAGGCGCCTGCATGGCCACTAAAAAATTGTGTAAATTTGAGATTTGGTTAATCTTTCAAAGGTTGTAGTCAATGCTAAAATGACATTCACAATCGAAAAAGTTACAGAGAGATGTTATACCGATCTAAAGAATTAAAAGATTTCTTTTTTTAATTTAAGACGACAAGGCTAGGACATAAAAATTCTTAAATGGTTAATCATATGCTTAAGTCAATAAATTCTGCTAATCATATTTATTATTTTACTAAGCATATTGCTACTAACTTTTCCAATTGGCACCTAGATTTTATGACTCGGTAGCCAAACAGGCCACCAGGTAAAAATATCCACTTTGAGCCCTGCTAATAACACTACACCACCAAAAAATAGGAAAAGGGGAGATAAAGGCGATATCATCTCTATACTTAAAGAATATTCTTACCTCCACAATCACGCAGGGATGTCGCCATGAATACTAGAGCTGAAATATCTTTCCAGGCACCCCCAGACACACTGGAAGGAAACAAGGGAGATAATTAACAAGTTGTCATAATAATAAACACAACATGGGAAACGAATTGAAAATATAGAATCCTGAGTTACCCAAGATATTGCTGCAACCCTAATACACTGGACCAGATCAGGGGGAGATATCTGATCAGGGGAGATAACTGTAACCCTGACACACTGGATCAGATCAGGGGGGATAACTGTAACCCTGACACACTGGATCAGATCAGGGGGAGATAACTGTAACCCTGACACACTGGATCAGATCAGGGGAGATAACTGTAACCCTGACACACTGGATCTGATCAGGGGAGATAACTGTAACCCTGACACACTGGATCAGATCAGGGGAGATAACTGTAACCCTGACACACTGGATCAGATCAGGGGAGATAACTGTAACCCTGACACACTGCATTAGATCAGGGGAGATAACTGTAACCCTGACACACTGGATCAGATCAGGGGAGATAACTGTAACCCTGACACACTGGATCAGATCAGGGGAGATAACTGTATTCCTGACACACTTAATCATATCAGGGGAGATAACTGTATCTGTGTCTATTCTGAACTGGCTATACTTGAAAGGTGAAGTGACCATTCAAACTGAACAATTATAAATATTTCATTGTATGTTTGTCAATTTTCAGTCGTATTTGTTAAATATTTAAATATTCAACGATCAATATCATTGTTACTTTATTGAAACAGACCATATTGTATTACTGAACCTTGCATACTACATCATTTTGTACCATGATTATTGCTAGTTTTGTGTATGCAGAATGACAGTGTTAATGCAATGACTTGAGAGTGAAAGGTGCTGATATAAGAATACCGCTAAAATAAGAACAGTAATATACTATTACCTCTCCAACACCTCAAGGCCATGCTCCGCTTTACACATAGAGGCAAACTTCTCCTTAATGTACCTGTTATCTACACAGAAACGTACGATACAAATATACTGATGATATGTACTAATGTACAATGTACCTGGTATATCAGATAAATGAAGATAATACCAGGTATTGTTAGGGTTACCTGTCAAAGTGGAGATTGAGTATTTCATAATAGTCTAAATATGTAAACATGCTAACAAAGACTACAAGTTTTTGTCCTATATCAATATTTTCATCTTGCTCCATTGTTAGGTTTTTTAATAAAGGTTTCGCAGTGTGACATGCTACATGTAAATACCCTTGAAAGTGTTTACAAATGAAAAGGAAGAAAAGTTTTTTACTGCGTACTGTAAATGTGTGTAATAACTTACCAGAAAATGTAGGGTGTGTGCTAATGATTCGAATTGTTTCAAAAATGAACTAGATAATCACTGGAAAAACATTGATTTATTTAACGATTTCAAGGCAAGTTTATGAACTGCAGTGTTGTTACATTCAAAAATTATTATTGTATCAATCACCATGTACAGAGTCTGGTGTAGAGGATATAGAATTCTGTACCAAAAATTTATCATTAAATATCATAAAAAGTGAAAATAAATTATAAAATATGAGATTTACTGTAAGATGAATTCAGACAAAAGTAGTAGTGTACTTCCCGTTGGTTTGAACCTCTGTCCTACCTTTGTTGTTTGACAGAAGAGTGAGGACCACAGACATTGTGTTCTCCTTCTGACTCGGCTGAGCGTACGGGAATACCAAGGGAGCGAACTCTGCTAGGGCATCCACATTCTTCTCGTCCTCCCTCAGAACACCCTGTGTACATAAAATCATACCTGTATATGCACCTTTCAAATTACCTGTACTGACTGTATTATCTGTTTTGTGAACATCTCCAAGGCTATATCCCCGAGTGTGTGCTGTATCCCCCCTTAACAATAAATACTGAAAATATCCTGTTACCAAGCTGTCAACAATACTGGAGATATCATGTTACCTACCAACATCCCAGATATCCCCTTGGCCTATAAACACTGGAGATATCATGTTACCTACCAACACCCCAGATATCCCCTTGACCTATAGATACTGGAGATATGTTACCTACCAACACCCCAGATATCCCCTTGACCTATAAATACTGGAGATATCATGTTACCTACCAACATCCCAGATATCCCCTTGTCCTCTAAATACTGGAGATATCAGATTACCTACCAACATCCCAGATATCGCCTTGACCTTAAATTACTGGAGATATCATGTTACCTACCAACATCCCAGATATCCCCTTGACCTAAAAATACTGGAGATATCATGTTACCTACCAACATCCCAGATATCGCCTTGACCTTAAATTACTGGAGATATCATGCTACCTACCAACATCCCAGATATCCCCTTGACGTATAAATACTGGAGATATCATGTTACCTACCAACATCCCAGATATCCCCTTGACCTATAAACACTGGAGATATCATGTTACCTACCAACATCCCAGATATCCCCTTGACCTATAAATACTAGAGATATCATGTTACCTACCAACACCCCAGATATCCCCTTGACCTATAAACACTGGAGATATCATGTTACCTACCAACATCCCAGATATCCCCTTGACCTATAAACACTGGAGATATCATGTTACCTACCAACATCCCAGATATCCCCTTGACCTATAAACACTGGAGATATCATGTTACCTACCAACACCCCAGATATCCCCTTGACCTATAAATACTGGAGATATCATGTTACCTACCAACATCCCAGATATCCCCTTGACCTATAAATACTGGAGATATCATGTTACCTACCAACATCCCGGATATCCCGTTTACATCCTCATACCCGACACCGAATATTTACCTGTAATACTGTAATGGGAAATTTACCTGTAATACTGTAATGGGATATTTACCTGTAATACTGTAATACTGTAATGGGATATTTACCTGTAATACTGTAATGGGATATTTACCTGTAATACTGTAATACTGTAATGGGATATTTACCTGTAATACTGTAATGGGATATTTACCTGTAATACTGTAATACTGTAATGGGATATTTACCTGTAATACTGTAATGGCCATATCCTTCTGGTCCTTCTGTAGATAAGCTCTGGCCAACATCACCTGTTAGGAATAGTAAACATCAATTTGGTTTATTTTGTTTAACGTCCTATTAACAGCCAGTGTCATTTAAGGAGTACCTGGTTTTGGAGAGGGAGGAAAACCGGAATACCCTGAGAAAAACCACCGGCCTACAGTCAGGACCAGGCAACTGCCCATGTGGGTTTCAAAGTTACGACCCAGAAGTGGGGCTAGTGATAAAGTGGCGGGACACTAACCACTTAACCACAGGCATATATACAGTACTGTTTTTATTGAAACTGAGCTATAAATAGCTATAATAGACAAATACATGTATAGGTCACAATGACCAATCATCAAGTAATCAATCTCACTTGACACCTGATATTTCTATTTTATCTGTAATACTACAATGGCCATATCAATCACATGAAGCATTTCTACTTGTAGAGCAAGAGGCCCATGGGCCTTAACGGTCACCTGAGTTTTGATATATTTTAGCATATTTGGGCCCTGTGACCTTGAATGAATGTCAAGGTCATCCATTTGAACACACTTGGTAGCCCTTCGTCCCAGCATGCTACAGACCTAATATTGGGTCTCTGAGCAATTTGATTATCAACAAGAAGTTATTTAAATATTTAAGCACATTTGACTCTGGTGACCTTGAATGAAGGTCAAGGTCATCCATTTGAACAAACTTGGTAGCCCTTCATCCCAGCATGCAAAAGACCTAATGTAGGGTCCCTGGGCCTTTTGGTTAACAAGAAGAAGTTGTTTAAAGATTTTAGCATATTTGACCCATGTGACCTTGATAGAAGGTCAAGGTCATCCATTTGAACAAACTTGGTATCCCTTTATCCCAGCATGCTACACACCTAATATCAGGTCTCTGGGCCTGTTGGTAATTGAGAAGAAGTTGAAAATGTAAATTGTTTACGACGGACGATGGACGACGGACGATGGACGCTGGACGACGCCGAACAAAAGGCGATCACAATACGTCAACTGAGACTTTGTCTCAGGTGACCGACTTTGTCTCAGGTGACCTAAAAATTAGTTTATAATTATTCAATCCTGGTTTGAATATGGAATTGGCTATGGTACGAAACCTTTGACCTTACACCTGTACATCATATCTAATGATAAGCCTCCCTCCAAACATTCTTACGGTCTGTGACCTATGACCTTCCCTGTACATCATATTTGATGCCTTTAGGCCTACCTACTGACATTCTCATGTCCTATGACCTATGACCTTACCTGTACATCATATTTAATGCCTTTAGGTCCGCCTCCTGACATTCTCATGTCCTTGCAGTAGGTCAACAAGAGGTCAACGGCTTTGTCTGACTTCTTCATGTTTAGGTAACACTGGGCTTCCCTAGGAGTAATTGATTCAAATATCAAACAGGGAAGTTTCTCTCAAATATCGGACTCACTTCAAATTTATTTTTATCACGGTTGTTTGACTAGAAATCATTTTTTATACATTTATTTATTACATTTTCTGAGAAACACTTATAACATTGCAGATGCTAATACCATCAGTAAAGTAACCCTTCTCACTGCAAGCATCTTCACCATGGCAAATCCTATTTTAGATATACATGTACCATTTAATGTTTAAGAATAGTCAAATTTAGTGTCTTGGTTAATACTCCAGATTTTAATAAAAAGTTTATATCTGATATGACATATCTCATCTCATCAACACATTTCTCCACTAATTATTCCAGATGGTTTGAGATGGATGTTATCCATGCTGTAACAGGAAACACGATCCTACTGTAATAACAGACCTGAGAGCCAGCTCTTTACTGTTGTGGTTCTCTCTCGTTTTCTTGCACCATTTTAAGGCCTTCTTGGGTCGATCTGCCTTCAGATAGATATCAACTGAAATAAGTCAATACAAACTTAAATCTTTATACACCAATATATAATAGATCCTAATGTAATCTTTATCTTAACATAAATACAGAGTCTGAGTAAGACTTAATGTAGGTGAATGTCCTTATTACATGTCTGTGTGTCTGTATTATACTTACCAAGACCTAGATGTGTGTGTATTATATTTACCAAAACCTAGATGTGTGTCTGTATTATATTTACCAAGACCTAGGTGTGTGTATTATATTTACCAAGACCTAGATGTGTGTGTGTATTATATTTACCAAGACCTAGGTGTGTGTATTATACTTACCAAGACCTAGGTGTGTGTGTGTATTATATTTACCAAGACCTAGATGTGTGTCTGTATTATATTTACCAAAACCTAGGTGTGTGTCTGTATTATATTTACCAAAACCTAGGTGTGTGTATTATATTTACCAAGACCTAGGTGTGTGTATTATATTTACCAAGACCTAGATGTGTGTGTGTATTATATTTACCAAAACCTAGATGTGTGTCTGTATTATATTTACCAAGACCTAGGTGTGTGTATTATATTTACCAAGACCTAGATGTGTGTGTGTATTATATTTACCAAGACCTAGGTGTGTGTATTATACTTACCAAGACCTAGGTGTGTGTATTATACTTACCAAGACCTAGATGTGTGTATTATATTTACCAAGACCTAGATGTGTGTATTATATTTACCAAGACCTAGATGTGTGTGTGTATTATATTTACCAAGACCTAGGTGTGTGTATTATACTTACCAAGACCTAGGTGTGTGTATTATACTTACCAAGACCTAGGTGTGTGTATTATATTTACCAAGACCTAGATGTGTACGTGTCTGTATTATACTTACCAAGACCTAGGTGTGTGTATTATATTTACCAAGACCTAGGTGTGTGTGTGTATTATATTTACCAAGACCTAGATGTGTGTCTGTATTATATTTACCAAGACCTAGATGTGTGTATTATATTTACCAAGACCTAGGTGTGTGTATTATATTTACCAAGACCTAGGTGTGTGTATTATACTTACCAAGACCTAGATGTGTGTATTAAACCTACCAAGACCTAGATGTGTGTATTATATTTACCAAGACCTAGGTGTGTGTATTATATTTACCAAGACCTAGATGTGTGTATTATATTTACCAAGACCTAGGTGTGTGTATTATATTTACCAAGACCTAGGTGTGTGTATTATATTTACCAAGACCTAGGTGTGTGTATTATATTTACCAAGACCTAGGTGAGCTTCCATATTGCCTGGGTCTATCTTGGTGACTTCATCCAGTGTCCTGGCGGCTTGTTGTAAGTTCCCTTTGGTTATAAACTGGACAGCTAACTGCATTAGTCCATCTGCCTTACTGTTAGGTTTCCTTTCCTTTGTAGGAGGGGCCTGTTTCTCACTGTCTTCTGTAAAGTAGATTGAAATCATTCTAAATCAATCAGAAATGTTGTTGCCAAAATCTCTAAACCATGGATCAGAGGCAACTCGTGTACAAAATACAGGAATACAGTACATGTATAGTGTATATGTGAGTGATAAACATGTAGGGTGTGTATGTGAGTGATAAACATGTACGGTGTGTATGTGAGTGATAAACATGGAGGCCTCTGTGTCAATGTGCAAAACTATCCTATTTCTAGTAATTTTACTTATAACACATGTATCTGTACATTTAGGAATGGCTAGTGGTCTCAGGGGTATAAACATCCTGGACATATGAACATGTAAACATCTTGGATGTATGGAGATGTAAACATCCGGGATGTATGGAGATGTAAACATCCGGGATGTATGGAGATGTAAACATATTGGATGTGTAGAGATGTAAACATCCGGGATGTATGGAGATGTAAACATCCGGGATGTATGGAGATGTAAACATCCGGGATGTATGGAGATGTAAACATCTGGGATGTATGGAGATGTAAATATCTGGGATGTATGGAGATGTAAATATCTGTAATGTATAGAATGTAAACATCCGGGGTGTATGGAGATGTAAACATCTGGGATGTATGGAGATGTAAACATCTGGGATGTAAGGAGATGTATGGAGATGTAAACATCTAGGATGTAGGGAGATGTAAACATCCGGGATGTATGGAGATGTAAACATCTGGGATGGCTGGACATAGAAACATCTGTGATGTATGGAGATGTAAACATCCGGGATGTATGGAGATGTAAACATCTGGGATGTAGGGAATGTAAACATCTTGGATGTATGGAGATGTAAACATCCGGGATGTATGGAGATGTAAACATCTGGGATGGCTGGAGATGTAAATATCTGGGATGTATGGAGATGTAAATATCTGGGTTGTATGGAGATGTAAACATCCGGGATGTATGGAGATGTAAACATCCGGGATGTATGGAGATGTAAACATCTGGGATGACTGGAGATGTAAACATCCGGGATGTATGGAGATGTAAATATCTGGGATGTATGGAGATGTAAATATCTGGGTTGTATGGAGATGTAAACATCTGGGTTGTATGGAGATGTAAACATCCGGGATGTATGGAGATGTAAACATCCGGGATGTATGGAGATGTAAACATCTGGGATGACTGGAGATGTAAACATCCGGGATGTATGGAGATGTAAACATCCGGGATGTATGGAGATGTAAACATCTGGGATGTATGGAGATGTAAACATCCGGGATGACTGGAGATGTAAACATCCGGGATGTATGGAGATGTAAACATCCGGGATGTATGGACATGTAAGCATCTGTAATGTATAGAATGTAAACATCCGGGTAGCTGGATGTGCGTTCTGGAACTGATAAATGTGGCATTGATATGACAATAGTTTACCTTTAGTAACTTTAGTGTCAGCATTTTTCGGCTCTTTAACATCAGCAGTTTTCTGGGTATCTAAATACATAATAAATATTATAAACAAAAAACATTTGGGGATAGGTAAAATTTCTTTCTGTTAAAAAGAATAATTAAGTCAACGTAGATCTTTGAGAGGTACTGAAAATATACTACATCCGGTGATATAAAGATAACAATAACTGAACTGTTTAGGGGTACAGACAGGGCAAGTCTAGGTAGGATCAGAGAATATGACACATCCCTGTACATTGAGGTCTGATGCCACTCTCACCAGATCTGGTGGTTGTACATTGAGGTCTGATGCTACACTCACCAGATCTGGATGTTGTACGTTGGTGTACAGTAAGAAACAAGTCATCTTTATCCTTTACTTTTCTCTTCACCTCCCAATTCAGGTCTAAAACTTTATGACTGAAACAACAAGTAATGATTATAAATAATAACACACCATAATCATAATTAATTGATGTATACAATGTACAGCAGTACATGGTAAGATATCAATTAACACTATTTATCTACATATCCTACTATACGTATTCAGCAAAGTTAGCATGCTTATCAACTCCTTTCAATTTCTTTTGGTGACGGAGACACTAAATTTCAAGACTTTGATAAGTATATAGTTACAGACCTCCTGGACCCTCTTTACAAATGAAAACCTACAAACGATGCATGTTTAAGCTTCTTTTTATGTTGAACAATTGGTTTTTAAAAAATTCTATGGACAATTATTCAAATAAAAATTTTTACTGGTATATCGATCCTGTCTAGACATATGCATATAGGGCAAAAAATTGGGAGTTTCAGTCTTTAATAGTGATTAGTGAAGGTTAGTAAGCATGAAGTTTAGTGATATCAACTTTGTAAATCACCTACACATGTAATGAGCTGTTGTCTCCCAGTTTCTGTGTATCCTTATTTTGACTACAACACATACAGCCTTGATAACAGATATAGATTAATGATTTGCCCGGTTTTAGACTGGTTTATTAATTATACGTCACCTTTTCTTCACTTCCACATCAACATTGTCTGTTAATGCTGCTGGTAGTTTCTTCCTCAACTCTTTAACAAACATCTGAAAATCATAAATTAAGGGACATATCATTACAAATTAACATACTCCCCGGATGTTACCGTGTAAGGGAATAGTTACACACATATTACTCAAGCCCTGCCATTAACTTATAAAGTTGACGAGAATCCTGGTCCTTTACATGACTTTGCCATGACAATGACATTCATACCACCGTAACTGCAAAGGTTATGACATTCATTCACTCCTGGACCACTGATATCACAATTATAATAACATTCATTCACGCCACTGTAATTGGCTGACCACCTCACGCCACTGTAACTGGCTGACAACCTCACGCCACTGTAACTGGCTGACCATCTCACGCCACTGTAACTGGCTGACCATCTCACGCCACTGTAACTGGCTGACAACCTCACACCACTGTAACTGGCTGACCATCTCACGCCACTGTAACTGGCTGACCATCTCGCGCCACTGTAACTGGCTGACCATCTCACGCCACTGTAACTGGCTGACCACCTCACCATGGCAATGTCCTCCACTGTTCCTTTGTAGCCCTCCTCACATCTGACCACCATGGTGAACCCATGGTCATTGGAATGTACGTAAAACTTCATTTTGACTGAAATATGATATAAAATGTTATTATTAATTTTTATACATGTAGTTATAGGGATAATCCTACAACTGAGAAGGTACACGTATTTGTAGTGGATGGGTGATAATAAATGTCTTGATTAGAATGACAAAGCTGCTGGGTTCAACTTCAGACATTTATTATTAGATGTAGATCGAAACTAACAAAAATAAATTTACATGTATCGTGCATTAATGCAGGTACAAATTAAGTTAACACTCCATGATCACACACTTACTTAATTACACTCATACAAAGAAACCTTGCCAATATAGTACTCATGTACACTGGTAAAACATAACATGATCATTTCATACTATTTGCAGAGACACAACAGTTTATAACTATAGTTAATTAATAATAGTAATATAAACAGATAATTACAGATACATATTATTAATTAAAGCATTATATATGCAAGACCCTATTACATACAGTTTTACTCTTGCTGGTCAAACATGCAACTTCACAACAATTAAAAGGATACATCTCCTTGATAAGTTTGTATATGACCTGCATTTTCAGTAATGAACCATTCATGACCACCTACGCATGGCTACCCCCACACCTGGTTACACAAGTAAAATACTTCTATAGAGGAACAGGCCTGGACTAAATACAGGTGAGGTTAGCCTAAATGGTTAAGAGAATCCATCGATGGAGCTTGGAGGTCTCTACATGACCCAGTAACCAGTTTGTTGCATTTTCCTCTCCTATAACACTTAACACCCAACTAAATAGTTTGCATGAATATGAAAAGTGGTATAGGGTCTAGCTTGTGTGTCCTTAGGGTCAAAAACTTATTGAAGAAGGGAGAAATATTAATAAATAGAGCTAAACAAGGGGGGTAGAGCCAACGCCGGTCCTCAAGGTAAGTAGGATCCAACAGTAGTTGGTTCGCTGGAGAACGGATACCGCGAGGTATGCAGGGAGTCACTCAGTAGTTACAATAACGAAGACATAAGGAAGGAGTGTAGCTCAACATTCAAGGCGCTGACGAGCCGTAACTGGCGAAACCAGTCGGCAAGTAATTAAAGTTTAATCATTTACCTAAAGTTTTGAAGCTGTTGAATGTTGAGCTACACTCCTTCCTTATGTCTTCATTAATAAATAGAGGTAATAAATAGAGGAATTGGACCGATTGAGTTGACTGCCAGTGGCAAAGTACATTACATTATATAATAGCTCAAATGGTCAGAGCTTCTGCCTAGTTTAATTGGAGGCCCAGAGTGGAATCCCATTACACTTCCTCATTTACAATATGTAAATATATGTACCTGGTACATCATGTAGGCCCTATGGAACATTTCTCTTAATTAATTTATATCTCATTTGATAGCTAGAGCAACACAACTAGTGCAATGTTAAAGGTAATCTGAGGCAGAGGTCTCTGGTTTATATGAGGAAAATTAATTAATCATACTAATTATGGAAATATATCCCCGACACCGCCTGACATATAAAAAATCTTTCTGGCTATTATTTTATCAAAGACTGTCTCTGATGTGTTCCAGTACCCGATCAGTAGGCCAAAACGTCAGCTGTTTTGCCTAATATTGACATTTACCTTGTTACAATGTATCCAATAGGCTAGTATATAAAATCATACATCGAATTCTTCACAAAACCAGTCAAGATTTACAGTATTGATTAGGTTATTTAGCTAGTTTCACTTCAACATGACAACACATGTGTTTGGTTTACATCTAGGATGATTCACGCCTCTTCCGGTTTGATTACGACTGAATTTGCAGGGTTACAAACAGCGGAAATCGGTAACCACACGTGGAGCAGAGAACGTTCCTAAAGTCCAACAGATAATCCTCTACGATTTTGATGCCTCGAAAGAAGCCTTTCAGTTCAAAGCAAAAGAAGTTTCAATTGCAAGATAAGCGTCAAAGAAAGAAGGAATGTATGTCATCGTTATCTTAAATCAGGCATGCGCGCACCTGTCAGTGTCCGGGGGAAATTTAAAATGACATTAAGTTCACTAACTTACAATTTAGATCTATACACCAACAACATCATTGTTACTTTTGGGAAACCCGAGTTTATAGGCTGAATATATATAGAAATTCCAGTTTTACTCGAAAATTCCATGAAACTGTTCAGAATAAACGCCAAAATCTTCAATATTCATGATGTTGTCAAAGGAGATTAAAACTTGGTAGAATAGAAATAATGACCCGGGTTTAATCAAAATTCTTTAACTGAAGTAAATTCATAAGCTTAAAATTTTCCAAATGAATTAAAGCATTAAAGAATAAAATCTTATTTAATGATCAAACCTTACGTATAGGCTTCCTTATTAATCTGCTTGGGCAGTTTCCTATGGAATATTTTAAGTCCAAGAACTTATTTAAATGATATTGATGAAACGGACTCCTGAAATATGAACAAAATGCTGTTACAAATTATCGGTAAACATTGTTGGCCCTTGCATGTACTTATTACTACATGCATGGGTATCTGAAACATTATAGTCCTGAGTAATAGCTGGGTTTCATGCGTGGTGTTGTAAATGAATTTGATCAGTTAGCTTTCATAGTTGGAAAATGTGGAAAAAATGCAATGATTACATGATACTATTATGAATTAAAAATCAGAGAAAACACATTTCTGTTGATAGTCCTGACAGGAATAAAATCCACATCAACCAGCTGGTCGTTTATTTATATGTTTTTGTTGAAAGTCTGCATTATAAATTGTTACTTATAACATTTTCTTCAGGTTGAAAAATATGGTTTATGTCAGGATTTTCGTAACACAACCAATGAATGTTTATATGTGACTATAGTTGTCACCTTCATCAGACATAATGACCAGGCAGCACACACTCTACGTGTAAAACGTCTACGAGTTGTCTTCAAAACTCTACGTGTAAAACGTGTACGAGTTGTCTTCAAAACTCTTAGATCAGTGTAGATTTCGACCTTCATGCACAATACTATGCTGTAGTATATAATTGGTCTAAAAATGAATTGATTCGTTACTCAAGCCTAGGTAATACCTATTCATATTTGTGAGAGTCTTTATGTGCCCCCTCGTCTTAATTTAGTACTGGCCCACTGCAGCGTATCCAGATGGCTTCTTTTATTTGCCGCTTCCCCTGTCCAATACTTTGGAGTTTTCCCAGTCGATCACATGGTTTTTCTGTGTGGCGGGACTGTAACAGCTTATTTATAGATCTGGGACTATGACTGGTTTCCTTGTTATCAGGTAAATTTCTTTCCACATATAAGGCAGATTAAATCGAGTAGCGAATCTAGTCATTTTGGTCCAATTATGTAAGCATAGTATTGTACATGATAGCTGAAATCGACATCAATCTTTGAGTTTTGAAGACAACTCTGCACGTTATACACCTTTGTGTACAGAAAAATATGTTGATAACATGATCGACGTACACAATGTACTATATAGTTACCATGGCAGCATGGTACCACGACATACACAATGTACTATATAGTTACCATGGCAGCATGGTACCACGACATACACAATGTACTATATAGTTACCGTGGCAGCATGGTACCACGACATACACAATGTACTATATAGTTACCGTGGCAGCATGGTACCACGACATACACAATGTACTATATAGTTACCGTGGCAGCATGGTACCACGACATACACAATGTACTATATAGTTACCGTGACAGCATGGTACCACGACATACACAATGTACTATATAGTTACCGTGACAGCATGGTACCACAACATACACACTGTACTATATAGTTACCTTGACAGCATGGTACCAATTAAAGTTCAATTTTCTGACACAAAAGAGTTCTTTGATTATTAGGGCAATTGCTTGATTCAACGTAATATGTAATTTTTAGCCACTCATGATGAAAATGGTCCTGAGTATGAAGAGCTGGAGGTCAATGTCAAAGGTCAGGATCCATCACAGCCTCAGAAAAGTGTGAGGAAAGGCAAATCAGGAGGTGACAGAAAAAATAACCCTAACAGGTAAACAGTTACACCACTATGGGCTCACTCTAACAGGTAAAGAGTTACCACTATGGGCTCACCCTAACAGGTAAACAGTTACATCACTATGGGCTCACTCTAACAGGTAAACAGTTACACCACTATGGGCTCACTCTAACAGGTAAACAGTTACCACTATGGGCTCACCCTAACAGGTAAACAGGTATACCACTATGGGCTCACCCTGACAGGTAAACAGTTACCACTATGGGCTCGCCATAACAGGAAAAACAGTTACATCACTATGGGCTCACCATAACAGGTAAACAGTTACACGACTATGGGCTCACCCTAACAGGTTAACAGTTACCACTATGGGCTCACCCTAACAGGTAAACAGTTACCACTATGGGCTCACCATAACAGGTAAACAGTTACATCACTATGGGCTCACCATAACAGGTAAACAGTTACACCACTATGGGCTCACCCTAACAGGTAAACAGTTACCACTATGGGCTCACCATAACAGGTAAACAGTTACCACTATGGGCTCACCATAACAGGTAAACAGTTACACCACTATGGGCTCACCCTAACAGGTAAACAGTTACACCACTATGGGCTCACCCCAACAGGTAAATAATTACACCACTATGGGCTCACACTAACAGGTAAACAGTTACCACTATGGGCTCACCCTAACAGGTAAACAGTTACACCACTATGGGCTCACCCTAACAGGTAAACAGTTACCACTATGGGCTCACCCTAACAGGTAAACAGTTACCACTATGGGCTCACCCTAACAGGTAAACAGTTACACGACAATGGGCTCACCCTAACAGGTAAACAGTTACACTACTATGGACTCACCCTAACAGGTAAACAGTTACACCACTATGGGCTCACCCTAACAGGTAAACAGTCACATCACTATGGGCTCACCCTAACAGGTAAACAGTTACCGCTATTGGCTCACCCTAACAGGTAAACAGTCATATCACTATGGGCTCACCCTAACAGGTAAACAGTTACCGCTATGGGCTCACCCTAACAGGTAAACAGGTATACCACTATGGGCTCACCCTGACAGGTAAACAGTTACCACTATGGGCTCACCCTAACAGGTAAACAATTCCACTGCTATGGGCTCACCCTAACAGGTAAACAGTTACAAGACTATGGGCTCACCCTAACAGGTAAACAGTTACCACTATGGGCTCACCCTAACAGGTAAACAGTTACCACTATGGGCTCACCCCAACAGGTAAACACTTACATCACTATGGGCTCACCCTAACAGGTGAACAGTTACCACTATGGGCTCACCCTAACAGGTAAACAGTTACCACTATGGGCTCACCCTGACAGGTAAACAGTTACCACTATGGGCCCACCCTAACAGGTAAACAGTCACACCACTATGGGCTCACCCTAACAGGTAAACAGTTACACCACTATGGGCTCACCCTAACAGGTAAACAGTTACACCACTATGGGCTCACCCTAACAGGTAAACAGTTACACGACTATGGGCTCACCATAACAGGTAAAGTTACACCACTATGGGCTCATAACGATACATAGACCCCTAGTTTACACTTTACTACAAATAACTCACCCTATGCAAATAGAAACATAAAGTCTGTATAGTAACATAGTCCCTGTACATATGTATTCCACCATATCCAGGTACACCGAGTCCCTGCACATATGTATTCCACCATATCGAGGTACACCGAGTCCCTGCACATATGTATTCCACCATATCGAGGTACACCGAGTCCCTGCACATATGTATTCCACCATATCGAGGTACACCGAGTCCCTGCACATATGTATTCCACCATATCGAGGTACACCGAGTCCCTGCACATATGTATTCCACCATATCGAGGTACACCGAGTCCCTGTACATATGTATTCCACCATATCGAGGTACACCGAGTCCCTGTACATATGTATTCCACCATATTGAGGTACACCGAGTCCCTGCACATATGTATTCCACCATATCGAGGTACACCGAGTCCCTGTACATATGTATTCCACCATATCGAGGTACACCGAGTCCCTGTACATATGTATTCCACCATATTGAGGTACACCGAGTCCCTGCACATATGTATTCCACCATATCGAGGTACACCGAGTCCCTGTACATATGTATTCCACCATATCGAGGTACACCGAGTCCCTGTACATATGTATTCCACCATATCGAGGTACACCGCGTCCCTGCACATATGTATTCCACCATATCGAGGTACACCGAGTCCCTGTACATATGTATTCCACCATATCGAGGTACACCGAGTCCCTGTACATACGTATTCCACCATATCGAGGTACCCCGAGTCCCTCCACATATGTATTCCACCATATCGAGGTACACCGAGTCCCTCCACATATGTATTCCACCATATCGAGGTACACCGAGTCCCTCCACATATGTATTCCACCATATCGAGGTACACCGAGTCCCTGCACATATGTATTCCACCATATCGAGGTACACCGAGTCCCTGCACATATGTATTCCACCATATCGAGGTACACCGAGTCCCTCCACATATGTATTCCACCATATCGAGGTACACCGAGTCCCTGCACATATGTATTCCACCATATCGAGGTACACCGAGTCCCTGTACATAAGTATTCCACCATATCGAGGTACACCGAGTCCCTCCACATATGTATTCCACCATATCGAGGTACACCGAGTCCCTGTACATAAGTATTCCACCATATCGAGGTACACCGAGTCCCTCCACATATGTATTCCACCATATCGAGGTACACCGAGTCCCTCCACATATGTATTCCACCATATCGAGGTACACCGAGTCCCTGCACATATGTATTCCACCATATCGAGGTACACCGTTGTTATATGGCATATCTTCTGAAATCATTCCAGGTTGAATCACAGCTATTTCCAATTATCAAGGTCGTTTGTGTTACAACTGACTGGATCCTACAGGAGGTCTCTCTATCTCTGTTCTCAAGGTCACATCAAGAGGTTACATCAACTTGTAGGTAGCTACATCTGAACACATAGTCCACTTCTGTATTTTATATATACAGGCACACAGTCAGCACTAAGCACCCAGCTGATACATATTGACAATGGAGTTCAGACACACAGCCTTCCCATCACCCAGCTATCCATGTAGATATTTCTAGGAAATTCTTAGCACCCAGCTATTATCAGGGCTTTTTGGGGGGCTTTTTGGGGCTGTTAATTGGCCCCATTCCCAATTGAAATAATTTCATATTTAAGTCAAACTTCCAAAATTTGCAGTTTACTGATGAAAAAAGTCTTTTCCAATTTTCTTCCCAAAATGAGAGAAAAAGGCCCCATCCCAAACCAGTGAGAAAAAGCCCTGATTATATAGTGTTGAGGCCTAGACTACAACCTTTACTGTCTAAGTTCTGTCTTGTAACTACCACACCTTACCTTGTGTAGCTCATACCTTCAATGCATGCCTAGAATGTGTTCCTCAGTTCCTTACCTGAACAACTCGAGACATTTACAGTTCCAACACTGGTCAAAGCAGTTTTTCAGACTTATACCTGGGTGACAGCATGTGCATTTCACATTTATGAATGAACTGTCGTGGTTGAGAAACCTCAATACTGCAGTAAAATATAATACAGTAGTATAGGGTATCTTGACAACCTTTAATCTAATTTGAAAAAAACTTAGTTTCAATCCACTTGGCGAGATTTAGTATGTTGTATTCTGATATAACTCTTGTTATCTTTTTACAATTAACAGATATCGTCTGCAGTTTTTTAAAGAGAGTAATGAAGAGATTGATAGAAGAAAGAAACTAGCGAGACGATCTTTACGTCGTATCCCTGAGGTAAAATAGATATTTAAACTTAGAACAATTAACTGGCCAACTAGGTATTGTAGACAGTAGGATCCATCAGTCTTTCCTTTGTGGCATGACCAATCTCTGTAAAGGACATCATGCAGAGGGAAACTATTTGTATAAGGACAGTAAAGAAAACTTTTTGTACATGGGGGGGGGGGGGGGGGGGGAGGCAATGCAAAGGTAAGCCATTTGTACAAGAGAATTACAGGAAAGCTATTTGTACAGAGGGTCAAAATCAAGCTATTTGTACAAGAGAATTACAGGAAAGCTATTTGTACAGGGGGTCAAAGGCAAGCTATTTGTACAAGAGAATTACAGGAAAGCTATTTGTACAGAGGGTCAAAATCAAGCTATTTGTACAAGAGAATTACAGGAAAGCTATTTGTACAGAGGGTCAAAATCAAGCTATTTGTACAAGAGAATTACAGGAAAGCTATTTGTACAGGGGTCAAAGGCAAGCTATTTGTACAAGAGAATTACAGGAAAGCTATTTGTACGGAGGGTCAAAATCAAGCTATTTGTACTAGAGAATTACAGGAAAGCTATTTGTACAGAGGTTCAAAATCAAGCTATTTGTACAGGAGAATTACAGGAAAGCTATTTGTACAGGGGGTCAAAGGCGAGCTATTTGTACAAGAGAATTACAGGAAAGCTATTTGTACAGGGGGTCAAAGGCAAGCTATTTGTACAAGAGAATTACAGGAAAGCTATTTGTACAGAGGGTCAAAATCAAGCTATTTGTACAAGAGAATTACAGGAAAGCTATTTGTACAGAGGGTCAAAATCAAGCTATTTGTACAAGAGAATTACAGGAAAGCTATTTGTACAGGGGTCAAAGGCAAGCTATTTGTACAAGAGAATTACAGGAAAGCTATTTGTACGGAGGGTCAAAATCAAGCTATTTGTACTAGAGAATTACAGGAAAGCTATTTGTACAGAGGTTCAAAATCAAGCTATTTGTACAGGAGAATTACAGGAAAGCTATTTGTACAGGGGGTCAAAGGCGAGCTATTTGTACAAGAGAATTACAGGAAAGCTATTTGTACAGGGGGTCAAAGGCAAGCTATTTGTACAAGAGAATTACAGGAAAGCTATTTGTACAGAGGGTCAAAATCAAGCTATTTGTACAAGAGAATTACAGGAAAGCTATTTGTACAGAGGGTCAAAATCAAGCTATTTGTACAAGAGAATTACAGGAAAGCTATTTGTACAGAGGGTCAAAATCAAGCTATTTGTACTAGAGAATTACAGGAAAGCTATTTGTACAGAGGTTCAAAATCAAGCTATTTGTACAGGAGAATTACAGGAAAGCTATTTGTACAGGGGGTCAAAGGCGAGCTATTTGTACAAGAGAATTACAGGAAAGCTATTTGTACAGAGGGTCAAAATCAAGCTATTTGTACAAGAGAATTACAGGAAAGCTATTTGTACAGGGGGTCAAAGGCAAACTATTTGAACAAGATAATTACAGGAAAGCTATTTGTACAGGGGGATCAAAGGAAAACTCCTTGTATTCTTTGTGGGTTGGAATATGATGATGAAATGTGTACTCAGTGTGAGATGTACAATGTATGATATTGTAGGATGCGTTGGAGGTGAATATCGACCAGGTGTACCAGCCTGGGTCTGTCCTTGATCTCCCCAGACGACCCCCATGGGACTACTCTCTAACTAAAGCCCAGTTAGAGGCCAGTGAACAGAAGTACTTTCAGGTAAGTTCACCAAGACTGCTGGACATTGTATAGAAAGTGATGTTTGTTACACTCACTAATCTGTTAATCATTGTCCTTCTGTATTGTTGGCAAAAGGATTTTATACTTATAAAACTATAGCCCTACAAGTCCTGCTACAAGCTGACAACATTAAGAAGACTATTATGGGATGTTCACACATTGGATTTACATAGCTGATGATGTCACAGGTCTTTGGTACTTTCAGGAAATGTATACAGTTTAAAACTTTTAAAATCTCTGACTACATTTTGTTCTGTTATAAAATATGAACATTATTTTCATACAACAATTGCAAAAAAAATGTGATATTAATCATTCTTGTTGGCCCGGATAGAAAAGTTTGAGATCTTTCTTCGAGAGTACTGAGAGATCTCGAGTACTGAGAGTACCCAAAGTACCAAGAGTAACCAGAAAAAAACATGTGATTAGCTATAGTTATTATATAATAAGTTAATCATAATGTACTGTCCTTATACAAGTGAACTGGCAGTTAATCTTAGATTTTGTAAAAAGAATCTAAACAAAAAAGAAATCTGTTCAGACATTTGGTTTAGATCCTTATTATCTGTTTGATACATTCCAGGACTACACAGAGGCAATCTTTGACAAGTTCCCTCCGGACCAACTGAGCTACTTTGAGTTGAATTTAGAAACTTGGCGGCAGTTATGGCGAGTGTTAGAGATGTCAGATGTTCTGCTGCTTATTCTGGACATCCGGTATCCGGTATGTAATCAGTCTAGTGATTGTGATTACTGATCATGAATAAACTATTATACTAGTCTTATTCTGGACATTTGGTATCCGGTATGTAATCAGTCTAGTGATTGTGATTACACTATAGTAGTCTTAATAAAGCTTCAACCTGTCTAAGTCTTTAAGAATACTGAACAACCTCCCTAGTCTTTGACGTTGCTAAACCTCTAGACGTACTCACAGAACTAAGTATACTGTAAAATATAAAGAATAGTGTGTTCTATTGATGATTGAAAAATCAAGGCAGACACTACTTATTCTACAAAATGTACACTTTTGATTCTTCTGTAAATATCTTCAGAAATAATGTACACAGATTAGAGATGTATTCAGCAGACAGCTTGATTTGATGATTACCACACTGACCACATGGGTATGGGAGTAATACATATATAGCGTAGTTGTCTTCCCTGCATGGTGCTAGAGATGTTTTCTGCAGGCAAAGCCCAAGGATAATAACTACAGCAGAAGGGCTTGAAATAGCCAGGTGATGTTTCATTGCTTGTCATTATAAAGTTCTGATACATCTTAAACAGAGCTTTTGTTTCTCAGGTTTTACACATGTCGCCAGCCTTGTACCATACGGTGACACACGAACTTGGCAAGTCTATCATCATCATCCTGAACAAAATCGACCTGGCACCACCCTCTCTGGTCATTGCATGGAAACATTTCCTACAGGAAAAATACAAAAAAGTCCACATTGTCTTGTTTACATCCTATCCAAACGAGGCTCTGGCAGAGGGAGGTGATGAGAGAAAAGGTGAGTGTTGAGATAGAGGATCTGTATTCAGAAAACGGTGAGTGTGAATGTTCAACAAGTAGGTGTTCATTGACAAATAGAAGGTGAGTGTTCAGATAAAAGTTAGGTGTTTGGTCAGATCAGAGTATATACATGTAATGTATTGTAGCTATATTTTTGTATTAATGTATTGTAGCTATATTTTTGTATTAATATATTGTAGCTATATTTTTGCATTAATATATTGTAGCTAAAATGAGACGTAAGCGTGGAGGCGGAGCCTGGACCAGGGCTATGGGTCAGGGTCAGCTACTGGAGGTGTGTAAGAATATTGTCGGTGACAAAGGTCAGTAAACAGGTGTCACAAAAAATATTGTGATAAACATTGTCTCTAGTCTTTACTTTGTATCACTGAGGTGGACATGTAACTGTTGTCAGTCGACGATTCAGACATCAATATACTGTTAACATATATATCTTAGTGGTAATTTTATTTTGGCACTTTCAAAGTGAAAGTATTCTGTAAACTTATGACGGCACTAATTGTAATTTCTGTAAATTGTTTTCTACATGAAGTACTGGGGACGTGTTAATTTATCAAAGCTTTAATCTATTTGAATTCCTTTATACACTTAAATCTGAGTGACCCAATATATAAATGTTTACAGTATGTGGTCATCAAGGTCTTTCCTCAAAATGTAAACTTGGTTAAAAACAATATTCTGTTAGTT